>NW_007577986.1:0-88902 GCF_000690725.1 Stegastes partitus
CTGCAGGACAGTAAGAACTCCTCTGAACCAGCTTCAGTTTTAAATGCACACAAACACACACATTTCAGCAGAGAGCATGTACAGTAAATCACATGCGGTCACCTGTGGCCTTGCAAAAATGTGTGTGTACAAGATGAGCCTACACAGCACTGTGGAAACCCATTCATCATATGATTTGTTGACGCCCCTGAAAACAACTCCGGGTACAAAAGAAATACAAAAGGTGACATAAATATAGCAAAAGTAACATTAGCGTCATTATCAGTAAATCTGGTTTGTCTGATGTTCCGTTACTCTGTGATCCCTGATCCTTGAAGTACACTTTACACATTTCCAACCTGTGAAATTCCGGTTGTTTTTTCAGTTCAGGTGTAGCTTCCTGTTCCACCTCAACTCTGCAAACATCTCTCTGATCTGACAGACTGCTGTTTGGCTTTAAGACAGCCATCCATCTCTCCATTCTCCAACTCCGAATGTCTGTCTGTTGCGCGGCAGTTTCTCGCTCTATTCGGCCCCCTTTTCTCCCTCGTTGCCCTCTCTGTATTTTTGACAAGCTGGCAAACTCAAAGGGCATTGTCAAACCGTCAAACTTTATAAAATATAGATATAGAAAGAGATGTACAGAGGCCGAGGAAAAGGGGGGAAGAAGATGAATAGAAGGAATATGAGAGAAGTGTTAAAAAAAAAACTAGTGAAGACAGTGAGAGAGTGAGAAAAGAGATATGAGCTCTCTGTGGTAAAAGACAATAAAGTGTGAAAGGTTCTTCCTTTGTTAGATGTCCTCCCCTCGGGGGCTCTGTGACAGAGACCACTGCAGAGCCCCAGTTAAAAGAGGAAAAATGACAGGAGCCATTTCTCTCTTTTTCTCTCTATGGCCCTTCAGGATGATGGTTGTCTGTGTGTCTGTATATGTGAGTGTGTGTGTGTCAGAGAGACAGACAGAGAAAGCAGGAGAGAGGAAGCCCTTGGGGTCTAATAAATCAGGCCTGCATTGAACAGGAGGGTCCTGGAGGATCTTGCGTGGGAAGACAGGTGTCCATAGCATTCTGGGGCAGAGGTTATGGTCAGACACATCAGTCATCTCATCCGGCGCGCACATACGCACGGACAGAGCTGAAATTACCCAGAGACAAAACCCATTTCCTCCTCTTGTACCTCATTACCATGTCACAGCCCCCCCGCTTCATATTTGGTTTGGTTTAAATGTGAAATACTGCTGTGATCAAATAATGAGAGCAAACTGCAACACAAGCCGCTTTTGTAAACAGTTTATCATTGATTATTCCAGCGCTTATTGTGTTTCACTGTGTTTCCCTTTCAGTTTATAAAAGGAGCGGAGCTGGCACCTCGGCGCACTGTGGCAGTGGCTCCCTGACAACATTAGCATAATAATAATTCACAGGCTGGAGTTATGGAAATGAAATAAAATATTGTTCTTTTATTCTGCCTCACGCAGCACAATTCCACTAAGACATGAAGTTATTATACATGACAAACACGAATTAAAGACCCGAGATTGAGCTGGAAGGAAGGTCTGGGTGCGAGTGTCTAAGAAATCCCACCTATGATGCCGCCTCTCTGCTGTTTGTGTGTGAATAACAGCGTGTGTGTGTGTGTGTGTGCACTAAGTGTGTATGTATATGCATATGTGAGAAACGTGTGCTTGTGTGAGTTGTGTAACCCTGGATCAATAGTTCGATAGTTGTAATATACACAAGAGGTCCTGAGAAATGGAGCTGTATATTTGTTTCTGGGATAAAACCAGAGCGGCCTTGTCTCTATGTGTGTGTGTGTGTGTGTGTGTGTGTGTGTGTGTGTGCATGAACACGCCTCAGGGTTACGAATCGGGGAATGTTGCGTGCCTCTCTCCCCTGTCCTCCTTTTCACCCCCACAGATGCAGAAAAATGAAACTCATACATGCCACAAATACACACAAACGGTACACACACATCCCCAAAAAAACACACATGAGCACACGTGCAGACAGTCAAAGAGTGAAGGGTCCTGCAGAGTTCATAAGCTAGTGAATAATAAAAGCTACACACTGGACCGGGATGTCTGTCTGCTGTAAAAATGGCCTGTCTGTGACACGAATGTGATTTTTTGCTGTGTACGTACATGCGTGTGTGTGTGTGTGTGTGTGTGTGCACATGGTGATGCGTATGAGTGTGCTCTCTATGGTAACTAGATGAATTATTCACTGTTTACTGATGAAGAAGCATTTAGGCTCCCAGGAGTGGTGCTCAAAAGCAGGCCTCACCTCTCTCCTCTCACCCTTTCTGTTTCCATCATTCACTTCTCCTCCTTACCTCTTTCCCACCACCACCAGCCTCCCCCCCCTACAATCACACTTTCATCATCTCTCTCCTTTGCTGGAGCTGTTGGTTCTGAGATAACGCTGTTGCAGGGATACACTACTTTAAGTCATTCTGCATGTTTAGCTCCATATCGCTGTCTACCTCTGATCCCGCTGACCTAGTTGAGGAACAGTGTTATGATGGTAAAATCTCTGTTATGATGAACCCAGGAGGAATTCATTTGCATGTATTAAGTCAAAGGATGGGTTTCAGTGCACCCTCTTTGGGGCTACCTTAGCTGAATTAGCATCACTTCACTGACTAGACTCAGACATACAGATAGAGACACACAAGTGAGCATAAATTGCTGAAAGCCAATGTTAATCTTTTTCTTAAACGCAAAAATGAGGGTGCACGCAAATGTGTGGGCGTACACACACACACACACACACACACACACACACACATACACACACATATTCACTTTGGCTAAAACACAGTTAATACACCCACTAATCAAGCTCCTATTACCAGGAGGAGGCAGTCACACCTGGGGACCAAACTCCCTTCATCTAATTGGTCCACTGAGAAAATCACTAAGCTCTTCACATCTGCAGGGATACATGCACACAAAAATGCTCACTCGCACACCCGCGCATGCACATGCGGTCACTCTGAGCCAATCAGTGAAGAGCTCCTTGGGCAATGTGCACAGTTCCATCCTTTCCTTTATCCATCCTTTATCCCCTGGTTCATCCCTCGCTTTCAGCTCCATCGGTCCCAATTACCACAGCCAGGGACCCCAATCCCTAGAACAGAACCTCAACATACACACTCTCTCCACACACACACACACACACACACACACACACACACACACACAGTATAGTGCTCTAACTACAGCCCACCTTCCATTACAAAACCCAGTGTCCAGGCTTTTTTAGCCTATCCGTCAATCCGTATCTTTTCTATGTGCTTGTGGTGTTTTCTTCAGTGTGTGTATGTGTGTGTTTGGACGTAGGTGCTTTCCCATCCGGACCAGCCGTTGTGCTGCTTATTAAACAAAGCCTGTCTAAAGCTGGCCTAATCCTTTCCCATAGCTATCCCTAACTGCACATATAGACACACACAGATTTCTGCACAGATGCTGAAGTCCAGTGCTCAGCAACACACTTTGTCCTCTGTCAACCCCAGACGGACAGAGAAAAGGGAGAGAGAGAAAGAAAGACTTAGCTAAACATACATTCACACACACACTCTGCACACTGGTGCATACCGGGGCAACGTGGGTTATCTTCAGTCCCAGATGGGCGACTCATCACCAGACCCTTAAGAAACTATGTTCTGTGCACGCAAATGTGCACCCGACAAATATAAATATAAATTCATTGTGTAATGAAGGTAAAAGAAACATGCTGAGATCTTCATTTCAAGAATAATATGGCACAAAATTACAGAACTGATGGACAGCAGCGGCAGCAAAAGTCCCTCATGACATCAAATATTCTACTTCACCTCATTTCAGCAGTTTTAGAGGATTGGCTTACTTGCATAAATGACTTTATTAACCTTTTTGAATTGTGCCCACCCAAGTTTGGCAGGCTTGAACAGTGAAATTTGTCCAGCAAATGATACATGAATAATATACTGCTCAATAACCAAGGTTCTTTGTAGCGTATTAAGCTGGACAAGAAAAGAGACAAGTTGTGTGGGCTGCTCAAAGTGTGAGACGCATCCCTAACAAGATTTAGGTGAACACTGATTCTACTGTTCATCTTTTTTTTTTTAAAGTTTTGGTAAAACAAAGCAGTAATGATGAATGTCCAAGTCTTCATTATTAACTGTAGATTTTCCCTCCAGTTCAAACAGCTGAATCCAACGTGTAACAACATCATGGTCCCTCCAAATTCCCAACTGATGAATTCAGTGTGTTACAAATTCACTAAATTGCCTTGGATCAGCTTCTGAGTTTGCACCAGAACCATCCGGACCTGCCTGATCAGGACATGTATGAGAGGTGTCCAACCTGTGAGACCAACAACTGCCTGATTTTTCCAGTTTCAGAGTTGGGTGACAGGAAACTGTGTGTAGCAGCACTGAAAGTCTTTCACTGCAGGAAATAAACACGTAGTTCCATATGTGCCTATTTTTTCAGTGTTAGATTAACAATATATTATTACCACATAATGTTACATGTCATACAGCATAATCAACCCCTAATTATCTTAGTGCTTCCTTAAGTTATGTAATGTCCTTTTAGCTAGCTCTGTAACCAACATTGTTAGGTTCAGATTATAGATGGCTGCACTGTAGTAACTTTAAAAATGGATTTGAGTTACACCGCCTACCTGAGGGAGAATTGTTGTCCTCCTACAACAGTTTAAAAAGGTTACAGGTGTGAATGTGGCAACTGATTGAGAATTGATTTACATTTAACTTTGACTCCTGTAAGTTTTATGAATTCACTGAGGCAGTGATGAGTGAAATGGGTAAGCATTCATCATGGTTGACTGTTGTTTCTGAAAAAACTGCAAGCAAACTTTAAATTGCAAGATTTTAAATACACTGAAAAAATGTAAACAGCACACACATGGTCTTGTTTTTTTTAATTTCTTGAAGAAGTTAAAAATATAATTTTCTAAATATTCTTAGAAAAGGGTTAAACAAGGCCAAATGTACACAATATGATGCTGAGCTATTCAGCTGGTGATACATTTTTGGCCACTGAGTTAATCTACACTCCAGTCAGGCGTGGCTGGAAAGGACAATGATCAGATAGTGTGACCAGAACACAGACACTCGTGGAGGGATGTGCAAGTCAGTGTGATCCAGTCACCCAAAATGTCTACCAACTTCCAAAATCCTCCTAGAAAGAGTGAGATAACAGTCCACAAACCAGCATCGACAGCATCATGAAATCTTTCAAAAGATGGATAAACTCATTACTGACTTGTGGTCTATGACCTCACTTTTAATGTGCCTGTTATCATTTCCAATATAGCATGCAGTTGTTTTTTTATGACGTCCATTCTGTTGTGGAGATGTCATGCGTTGAAACAAGAAATACTTATTCCTCTATGTGAAAAAGAATGTATGGAATTTAATAACATATTACATGCTGGGTTTAAATTATTTTCACAATATATTACAAAGAATTTGAGGGACTGACTGGACAGACAGTAATGTCAAGTGTTAACATGGAGTAATTGTATGAACAAACAGTGATGTGTAGATGATTTTACCTCCATTTTATCTTATTTTAATTTCACCAAACTCCCTAGTGAATGTTAGTTTTACTACACAGTACAATGCAGTGCATTATCTAGAATCAACCTAACAACTCACTGAAAAAATGATCATGAGTTGGATCTCAATCGTATCATTTCACCTTCAAGTGGAGAGTTTCTGGACCGCCTGACGCCTGATAAGAAAGTCGTATCTTCACGTCTACATGTCACATATAGGCGTATTTAGTTTTATGTCAGCTGGTTTGTGTGTGTGTGTGTGTGTGCGCATAAGTATTCAAATGCATATGTGTAATGAGGCTTGTGTTTGTGGCTGTTTACTCACTAAATGTGTGAATGAGACTGGAAATGTATCCACATCTCTGTTTGTCCACAGCTGTTTGCTGTGATATTTCCAGCTCTGGTTTGTGTGAGCACTGCACACTGTGACAAGGGCGATAATTGAAGCACACATACCCACCCCCACTGAGGCCTTATTCTGTGTGTGCGCGTGTGTGTGTGTGTGTGTTTCTACAGGCAACATTGACCAATAGACATAATTACCTCAAAATGTGTCTGCACTCTCGAGTCATCACTTATGGAGATTACATCCTCAGACAAGTTTCATGCTTTAATAGACATACATCTCTTTTACACACACACACACACACACTCAAGCAGAGGTGATTTGAGGAGGGTTGGGGGCTGTTTGAAGAGCTGCTTCAGACACATGCATCCCAAATAATTTCAATGCATCTCAATGAAGAGTCCTCAACATGGACGCAGCTGTCAAAGAATTACACACTCTCACACCCAGAGCTGTCCGGTTAATAAGTGTGTATTCTGTGTGTGACCACGACGAGCCGGCCACAAGCACCTCTTTGTTTCAAGACAAAGAGCAGGTCAAAAACATCATTAGTCTGACACTGCAGGACACTCGCACGCATCGAACACACATCATTTTCCAGATGCTAATACTATTGCCAGCAGGGGTTCTGGGCCCCAGTAGAGACTCTGAGGCAATCAGTGGGAACTCAGTAGGAAGAGCATCACTTCTGTCTGACACACACATAAACACAGAGGCATTTTACCCCAAAAGAAAGGAAAGACACATTTTGTGAGAGTGACAGAAGAGACAAGGTGAACAGGTGAGGACGAAAACAAATAGAGGAAAAAAAAAACTGTGTACACATCTATTGTTCAGCTTGCACAAAGCCACAAAAACCAAAGCCGTCTCTGTAACCCTTTCTTCATGAATCATGACATAAATCACTGAAAATTGTGTTTGCTTGCACTAATATAACCTTGGTGTGGTGTGGAACAGTGCAGTCAGCAGTCAGCATGACCTCTCAAAGACACACAGTTGTATTTCCATCACTTTAGAGGACTCCACATTGACTTACATGCATTTACCAAAGACTAAACCCAACCCTAAACCTAATCACTCCCTGTCTTAACCTAAAGTTAACTTAAACCTAACCTTACAAGTCTTCAGTATATAACTGAAGAATAAACTTGCTTTTCGTTCCCAAAATCGAAGCTATTTCTACAATGTGGCTTTATAAATAGATTCATGTCCTCACAACATGAGTAACACAAGTACAAACACACACATATACACAGACGCACACACACACATGGAAACCTGACCTCTCTCTTCTCTAAACTGCTCTGAGCTGACATCAGCTTTTACAGCCCCAAATATTTAATAAGAGACATTTTTGTGTGGTTACAAACATTTTACAGTGTCAGAGCCACTTCTTGCAGTTCTGCTTCAGCTGTTTCTGAACTGATGCACTTGCAGCATCACAATATTGCAGACGCTAATTAGATGCTCCTATGATCACACCCATTGTTTAACGCCTCCCTCACTGTTCTTTTATTCTATCTGTCCCTCTCTCTGCATGGCTGCGTGGTGTAATCCCGGCCAGGCCAGAGGAATGCTCCGGTGTTGTTCTGGTGTCTGAGCCTGTTTATACACACACACACACACACGAACACACACACACTGTGGCTGGGAAAAGCAAGGGCTCAGACAGCATGCACACAAAGTGAGGCTACCATAAGCACGCAGAGCGGAACGTCAGGGCCGCGTGGAAAACCACCGGAGAGGAGTGATGACAAAGAGACGTTACACCTCTCGGTCCCTCCACCTCCTCCTCCCCCTTCAACGCTCCTCCCCTCCCCCCATCGTTCATTCCCTGGGCATCAAGGTCGGACCGTGTTACAAATGAAGCGCCGCTCCACCCCTCTCCTATCTTTTTCCACCCACACCCACACACGCAGGTTGATGAATGCCCGCCGCTGTAACTCGCTCCTTGCTGTGACATCATTAATACGACATACTGTCCACGGTGACATCATTAATAAGAGTCGAGGGTGCTGACTCTTCCTTAATGGCTCTCTAAATATGACAGGCGTGACATATTGTCCATGTGGTGGTCCTGGGTTCGCGGAGGCCTGCGCGTACGCTGTTACCTGATTTACACTGCAGGCTGCTGTTTGCAGGGTGCAAGCAAATGTCAGCCAGAGCAGGCTCCCTGTCTTTTTTAAGCAATTAGGGGGACAGTTTCTGTCCCACCCTGTGACACATCCCCACACATCTACACACAAAGATTCACACAAACTCCACTAGTTCCCCGTTTGATGGCCTACACTGAGCTGAAGATGGATTCTGAATAATTAGGGAGATAATTGCCCAGGCAGGGGAGAAGGAGAAGATCAATGACTGATCTTTGAGCGAGTTTGTGTGTGTTTCCTGTGTGGGGGGAGGAGTGAAAGTGAAAGGGCAAATATATGTACTTAAATGTATACACAGCATATTGTTAAAACTATATTGAGCCCAATTGGTTTACAAAAGGTCACAAATGCAGTTAGAACTTGTGTCCTACATATGAAATAAAAATGTATATATGGAAGTTAAATGATGGCGGTGATTGTGGTGTCAGGGAAGTAAAAAAGGAAACGTGCTTTGAAGTAGTGTGCACATGAAAGGCGTTGCGACTACGAGCGAGTGTTTCATCCTGTGTCTTTGTTCAGCCTGACATCAGTAGAAACAGTCTTCCTCGCCTTTGTTTGGCAGAAGGGGGAGAGATGGGATAGAAAAACCAGAGAGATGCTGAAGAGCGGGAGACTGTGGCAGGTCAGACTGCACCTGCTAAGCAACGGATATATTGTCATGGCAAAGCTTCTTCCCCCTCGTTTTGTCTCTGACACACACACACACAGACACACACAAACACACAGGCTCTGACAAAAGCTTGATCACAGCCTCCTGCTTCCTCTTAAACTTCTTCCAAATCTTCATCTCTCTCACGCTCCCGCTGCTCTCCTCCTGCGCTCCTCCTCTTCCCTCCTCCCCTCAGACAAAGGTGAGCACATGTCACACTGACAATCAGACTGCAGCTTAGAACGTGCATATAATTAGCACACACATACACACACACACACAGACATACATGATGAGTTTCCTACACCTCCCATGGCAGCCAAACAATGAGCCCCACTGACATTCATCTCCATCATATTTATCTCCTGGCAAAACTAGAAAAAAAAGGAGAAAGGCAGTCAGCCCTGCTATCTGGGACCTCTTTTCTTCTCCTTTTCTCTGTGCCATGCATTTACATTTCTGTTCTTTTTCGCACATTTCCTGAATTTAGAATCGTTAATTTAGTATCTAGGCTACCAACAAAGGCAAACAATTGGGACAGCAGCATCACTGTCATCTCTATTAATAGAACTTCCTCTGCAGTGCATATTGTTAAGGCTGATTATCATATATGGAGCACAGAGGAAGGAAAGGTCTGACGGAGGAGGAGAGGAGATATGTTAAAGACAGAGGGGGCAGCTGTGGGTGTAATGCTGTACCAGATAGGCAGTGGCAGGTCGAAGCCTGGACTCGTCAGATACATCTCCATATGAAAAGAGCTCTGTGCCACTCTAAACACTACGTATGCATTCGTAATGCAGCTCAAATACAGGACTGGGAATTCACCCACCGCTACACGCGAGTGTGTGTGGGGTGCTTAAGCAGGTGCTCAGAGGACAAATAGTAATCAATCTGAATTCAACTAGTCCTGTCTCCACCTGGCGCACAGCATAGCCACCGTCACACAAACGCCGTCGCTGAATTGGACGGGTTATTTTTTTTTGGAGGATCCATTGAGCCGTGTCATACGGATAACAAAGGAAAAAGGGAGCTGTGATAACTAGGTGTCCACCCATCTAATTACAGCTGAAGTGATATTACTGATGTCTACATTAGCTTTTCACAGCATGCTACCTTTCCCCGTCTGAATTATAAAGAGTAAATCTGAAGCGGCGCAGGCCCGTGTGTCTCCCTGGATGTCTGCTGATCCATGATCTCAGACTGGAACCGTGCAGTTTACAGTAAAGCTGGCAGCTGACTGACAGCTTAAGTCAAAAACATGAAATATGTTATGTTTCAGCACCTCCCGACCGACGACACGCTGGGGAAGGATAGTTAACTTTAATGGTTTGTTTAGTTTGGAGGCGTGTGTGCGTGCATGCGTGTGCGTGCGTGTGTGTGTGTGTGTGTGTGTGTTTATTTTGAAGCGTGGGGTATTTAAATTGCACCGGGCCTGTGTGGGCTGATGACTTCATGCACAATTAATTGGCCAACTTGGTTATTTCCGTGCAACACTTACTTCCAGAGGCAAACCTGGATCTACCACACACGCTTACAGAATCACACACCTGCTAAAGTCGAAACCTAAACACAAAGTCTGCTCGTGCCAGATGTTACTTTCTTCCTCCAAACTTTAATGGCAGCTTCCACGAGGCTGAAAATACTGTACTGATGAGAAACACTGTCATGTACTTTCTAGCCCTGGAAAACACTGACTGTCTGCAGAAAGCGACAAATACCACAGTCAAATAGTTCCCTTCTAGCTTCAAAAACTGTTTTATGGATACAAGAATCTCCTGGGGGAACGCTATTCACTCAGCTCCAAAGGCATGTCGCAGATTACATTTGAGAAGCTGAATCATTTTCTGCAAAATGACATATCTGAGTTTTAAACTGTGCTAGCAGTTTCATTGGAAACTCTATCAAATTTGATGGGGAAATAGCTTTTTCAGCAGAGTAATACAATGTGCATGGACGGCTGTGTGCACGTACAGCAGCAAAAAAAAAATGGTAACCACACACAGTGACAGAAATGAGAAATAACACCATTATGCCTTCTCGGCAAAACACAGAGGCCCATAATGGAATAATCTGCTAAACACATTAACTAAACATTATACTGTCACAAGGTGGTTGATATGCTATTAAATACTACCACTATTACTGAACTGTAGGGGCAGTGTGTTCATCAGTGGGGGTTTTGCTGCTAAAGTCCTCAAGGATTTGCACACACACACACACACACCAACACCCACACACAATACAGTTTATTAGCTGCTTGTGTTTTTGCCTTTTTCTGTCCATAAACAGATCTGTCAGAACAACAGAACACAACAGACTGGTAAATCCAGTTATCCTCCATCCACAGAGGAAATGACCTGGACCAGGCCATCTGCGAGTGAAGGGTGTGTAAGTGTGTGTGTGTGTGTGTGTGTGTGTGTGTGTGTGTGTGTGTGTGTGTGTGTTTTAGCAAGTGAGAGAGAGCAGATTAGGGTGGGGATAAGAGTTTGCCGTTGATGCTCATGTGTTATTCATGAGAGCGAAGAGAATTTGTGGAATAAAAGCTCTTTCAAACATTAAGCAAAAGAGAGGAACGCAAAGTAAGGAAGAGCAGGAGGGGGAAGCAGCGAGGCTGAAAGTACGATTTCACTTGGCTTTTTGCTGTTTTATCTTTCTCCCTCCATCTTCTGCTCTATCTTTTGTTTCCATTCTGAGGCTGTCAGACACAAGGCGGCAATGAAAAGGACTGAAAGAGTCCCAGTCAAGAAGAGAAGGGCAGGGGAAGAAAGGAAGCCAGACAGGGGGAGAATTTCAGGAGAGGCAAAGAAAGGAAAGGAAAGGAAAGGAAAGGAAAGGAAAGGAAAGGAAAGGAAAGGAAAGGANAAAGGAAAGGAAAGGAAAGGAAAGGAAAGGAAAGGAAAGGAGAGGAAAGGAAAGGAAAGGAAAGGAAAGGAAAGGAAAGGAAAGGAAAGGAAAGGGAAGGAGTGGAGGTAAACTGGGGGTGAAGACATGAGGACGAGAAAGGGGCTCTGGGAGGCCGGTGGGCTAAACGAGGGCAGTGTAATATTCAAGGTGGCCCATCTCAGAATGAAATGAGAAACATGCCACTGTTATCTCCTTGTTTCAGTCTAAATGCCATTTAAACAGACGACAGATTGGCTCTATTTGCCTTTTGCAAAGTCTTACAAATGGAGATAAACAATTATCTTGTACAAATGTTGCTATGCAAATGCAATAAAAATAAAAAAAAACAAAAACACAACCAAGTCAACAGAAAGATGTGTTACTGCCTCCAGCACTGATTTGTGGCTGCAAGGGCATTTGTGCCTTAAATAGAAAACTACTGCCCCTATATTTCATGGAACATCAAGAAATGATGCGATATTGGGGGAAAGAAATGTTTTTTTTGTTTTTGTTTCATAGATTCAGTTAATTTGGGGAAAGAGCCATGTTCTTTTGACAGTGACATTTACCAAATGGTCTCCAGCCAGGATTTGAAGCAGGGACTCGCTGCTCAGGGCATTTGCACACATATGGCATGAACACTAAGTACTTGGCGATTGGATTGTCCAAAAAAAAAAATAAAATAAAATTTAGAAAATCATGCTTATTTCAGAGTTTATCTTGTTTTTTGCTCGTTGTTTTTAAGAGCTGCTGTAGTGAAAACGTTCAATTAATTAAATTCCCATTAGATTCTAGTAACTAATTTTTCCCCCCCATAATGGAATTTTTAATTGCAGCGATTGGTCCCAAGTGATTGCTGCAGGGTATATGTTCATGATGAATGTTCTTATTAAAGGTTTTCCACATTTGAAAACACTGATGAACAAAATCAAATGCACAATCACTGCCAAACACTGATAAGGCCAAATAATGTCCTAATGCAAATTTCATTAAGGGGGAACTCCAGTGATTTTACTCTTCAAAGTCTGTTAGTCTTGTGGCCCGCTGCGGTTTATACAAAAAGAAAAGTTGTATAAGGTTTTTCTATCTTTAGAGGGAGCCGCACAAAATTAGATGAATTGTCTTAAGTGAAAATGAATTAGAGTTCCTGAAATTCTTTGAGGAAGAGTACACTGGTGTGTAACAGTCTTAACCCCTTCTTACCTGGACATGCCAAGACTAAGCTGCATCTGCTATTAAAATGTACCATTGTTTTGAAGGTTGCTGTAATTTGCAGCCATCCAAACCATGAATGTTGATAGCCCCAGTAACCACCTCAACTCATATTGCACACACAAAAACACGAGAGCAACACATAGTTCATCATTTCAGACAACCCATTCCTAATCTATCTAGCCAAAGTCTATTTGTAGCGCGTGCATTTTGCAAACTTTTGCATGTTCAGGATTGTTTTAAGTTGTGCTAATCTTTTCTTTGTTTTACCAGTGCTGAGGGTATCTGGTCTTCTGCTGCTGTGGTCATGTGGCTGAATTCAGGCAAATGATGGCCTCAAGGAAGCACCAGGCTTTTATGAACAGCTGCCAATCAGACCATACCAAGTGCCTGCCACTTTGAGGGGTGGACCAGGTTTATTTGTTTTAAATATGACTTTATTTATTTGATTTCCATTGGATAATTATATATATTTTGGGTTTATCTATTATTATTCTTGGGTTAAGTAGATCAATTTCACTGTTTTGTGCTTTTTGTTGTTACTTTAGGTGTATGTGTTCTATGTTTCCCCTATTGTGTGTAACCGGTCTGATCAGCCCCCTTTGTTCAGTAGTTTTCAGGTGTGGTAAGTGTTTGTTTGATCATTTGGTTTGTGCTGTTCTTTTGATTCTTACACAGCTAAGTTTTGCTCTTTTAATCTCTTTTATGGACCTGAATTTAGTTTTGATTTTTTTTTTTTCTAACTTTGTCATTTTTTGAAGTGACAGTAAAAATTTACTTGCAAGTCCTCATGCTTTGTAGCTCGGTCCCTCACAGTTGCTTCGTGTTGCACATTCACTGAAGAGGCTGCACATTTGGGGACATTTTTTTCGAGTGGAAATATAAAGCTACAGGATGTAGGATTATAGAAAACCCCAAGGGTAAAGAAGATTTTAAAGCCATACAACCTAGGAACCTGACAAACTCCCTTTAGGTCTCCTTTCAAAGCCACTCATCCAAGGAGGTAGGTAGAGGAGTGTAAAGAACACAAAGAACACCGGAAGACGCACACATGCAAATGGGTGTGATCGTGTAGCATGTTGTCGAAACCCTGTCTCCTAAACAGTATGTGTTCCTACACAACTAAACTGTATTTTCAGTTACATTTTGAGGATTACGCTGGTTTGTAATGTATCACAAACGTTTCTAATCAACATAGCAGATTTTTTCTTTTTATCATAAGAGCACTTAATTCATTGATTGTTACTGGAATGTAAAGAGACTTTTAGCAAATATAACAAAAAATGCCTCTGGAATGTATTTCTTATTCTAGCTTCAAAAAGATAGCCTCGGGCTTAGCTTCCTGGTAGTCATTTCAATGGTCTAATTCCAAAAGGAGAAGCAATAGCAACAAGGTTTGGGTAATATTGCCAAAAAGGTTGTTGTTCAGGTTGCATGAGAACAGGACATACGGACTAATAGAGGAGCTCGAAACTAATTTGTTGCATTTGGGATGGCGAGATACACAGGTGACAACATTTCTGGGGGTCTAGAGTTAAAGATATTTATAGATTAACAGATCTTTGCAGCACATTCTTCATCTCTGCTTGATGCCATTGCACAGCACATTAGCCACTAGGACAACATAGATGAATCCAAAACCGAACCATCAGAGGTCAGATTACTTTGTGGGTAACACAGGCAACGGGCCTTGACAGGAAAGACAAATGCATTGAATAAAAAAGTCAATATTTCTGGTTCTTGCTGCTTCCATTCTGATACATTTTCCTTTATTGTCAATCATGAGTCTGACGATATTATAGAAGAGCAACGGTGAATCTGGCCAGTGTTTTTTCAAGAAACCCAAATAACAACACAGTTTAAGCAGACTGCCTTTTACATCACTCAGAACGACTGGTGTCTGTAAGAATGAACGAGAAAACCTGTTTGCACAATTGTGCATATGAAACAAACTGCTCTGCTTCAGGCTGCGAGGACTATTTTCCATCTCACTACCACCAACTAACCGAGTGCATTAAACCCGGAGTCTGAAGCACAGTGAGAGTGTGTCTGTGAGGTCAATCCCATAAAAGTGCACCAGCAGGTGCCTGCTACAGTACATCACACAGAATTACGCATTCAGTCATACACACACAGACACACACACATGCACGGATGAGCGGATACATCAAGACGCCTGACTCCAGAGCTCATGGCTTCTGAGTGCTGCTTATTTCCTCAAATCACCTACAAGGGAGAAAGACAAAGAGACAGCGAGATTTAACTCTTATTTCCCTCCTTGCTCCCTTGAGTGTGATAATTCAGACCAAATAAGGTGCCGTGTTAGTCATTAGGGCCAACATAACAGATATTTACACCATTCATAAAACCACAGAGGTAGTACAGATGCATGTTGGAGCAGATTCTCTCGTTGCAGATGTCCATCTGATTAAGATGATACACTGTTATGTTGCTTGGTTCTGCCAGGGGCGTCTGGTGAAGACTCTCCTGCAAGCCCCCTGACTGGCTGGCCTCTGGATGACCTGGAGCTGCTGTGAGTCTTGATGTGATTCTGAGGAGATCTCCACGTGGAGTACCGTGATGCTCTGAAGTTACAGGAACAGCGTTTGTACTGGTGCACTTACAAGCAAAAAAAAAAAGAAAAGTGGGTCAAGAGCCTGTGCCATTGTTGGAGGAGAGTGTGCCGTTCTGAGCATGGCCGCTTGTGTGACAAATGTGTATGTGCAGCTTTTATGTCATCATTGTGCTTCTGGGTGGATCAGCGCTGGTTTTTACACCGAATGAGTATCCCTTAGCTGCTCTAAAATGCTTCCCCTCTGCTCTTCAGTTTGCTTTCGAAGTCAGTTGGAAGTCGTGCTCACAGCAGTCCAGCGTAACCTCACCTGCATTTAAAACACGTATACCGCTGATCGAACCATTTATCAGACATCTTCAACAAACTGCAACAGCTGGTGCCCCAACGGTGTCTCTGACTGGTTTATTTCGAATGCTGACACGAAACATTCAAGCTCCTCAGAGGAGGCAGACAACAGCAGTAAATAAGACTAATATCTGACAATGCACACACAGACACACGTCAAATAAGAGGAGGGGGCAGTGAATAATGTCAATCTGTCATTACAGACAACATCATTATGACAGCAGCTGAAGAAGAGTGATGTGATGTGTGTGGGAGTGCCTGAGCGATGGCCTCCATCATGTGGCTGTCTGTCAGAACAAGGAAGAAGGACCTTCATATGCATGTAACCAGTTCAGTCCTGCAGGAAAAGAGAGCGACTAGATGTAATGATGTAACTGATCCAATATACATAAGCAATAACGGATGGTTCAGATGCAATATTTAAACCTCATTCCCAGCCCTGAGGGAATGAAACTCATTCTTAGGATCTATAAATGTAATAAATGTTAATTTTAGGTCCATAATTTACAGCGCAATTTAGTTGCGCGAATCGGGCTTTAGGGAACAAGGGAGTAACTGGGCATTTTAGAGAAAACAAATTATAATCCAATATTTTTTGTAAATACTGAGTACCTGTGGGGTACAGTCCCTGGTAACAGAATTGAAAATGGCAGGTTTGTTTTCTATTGCAGCGAGCGCATTCCTGCAGTGCTGGAAAAACATACCAGAGAAAGGAACAAATTTTAGAATATGTTCGCACCGGTCAGCCACAATAATAAAACAACAAGCAGATGGGGCGAATAGCATTAATTGTCTCATAACGCTGGCACCTTTCAAGAGGTGAGGTATATTAGGCAGCAAATGAAGAGTTAGTTGCTGAAGATGATGTGTTGGAAGCAGAAAAAATGGGCAGCATAAGGATCTTCAAGACTCTAAAAATGGTCAAATTGCGATGACTCGATTAGAGCATCTCCAAAAGGTTTGATGGGATCTTCTTGGTATGCAGCAGTTAGTTTCGACCAAAAGTGCCCCAAGGAAGGACAACCAGTGAACTTGAACAATTCCCACAGAAACGCGACTGCAGCACGCTGGCCATGTTACAAGGTTTCAAAACACACAGTGCATCACAGTTTGCTGTGTAGACCCATGTACGCCGTCTAAAATGCCTACAATGGAGCAAAAGAAGAAGGTGGCCTGGTCCAATGAATTATGTTTTTTTTTTACATCATATAGACAGCAGGGTGTGTCATTTATCTGGGGAAGAAATGGCAGCAGGATGGACTGTGGGAAAAAAGCAAGCCAGCAGAGGCAATGTTACATTGAACGTGTTGGCATTCATGTGGATGTTACTTTGCCATGTAGCACCCACCTAAACATTGTGGCAGACCACGTACACCCATTCATAGCGACTGTATTCTCTGACGACAGCAGCCACCTTCAGCAGAATGCTGAAAAAATGTTGCCAAAATTGTTCAAAAATTCTTTGAGGAGCACAACAAATAGTTGAACATGCTGACTTGGCCTCCAAATGCCCCAGATCTCTATCAGCTCGAGTATCTGTGGATGTGCTGAAAATACAAGTGTAAGCCCTTAGAAGACTTAAAGTATCTAATATTAATGCTAATGTTAATGTCTACCAGGCATGTTCAGAGACTGAGTCCATACGTCGGCTGGTCAGAGCTGCTTTGATGGTACAACAGGAACCTACAAAATACTAGACAGGTGGTTTTAATGTTGTGGTTATTTGGTGTATACAGTATCAATTTCCCAAGTTCTCTTTATTTTAAGTAATAGAATAAAGTAGAAGACATAAACATGGTATAAATAAATCCCTTTAACATGTATTTTGCATGTCGCTGTAGGAACACGGTATGTGGTTGTACAATATTTACAATGTTTTTTTTTTTCCTTCCCTTTCTTCCTCTTCACAGTAACCAAAAGGTTGCCAAAACAACTTTCCCAACTTGTACATAGCGAGTATTTTACAAAAACACTACAGAATTTATTTTCTCTTCAACATCCAGTTGATACTTCTTTGTTCGCGACAGTCTTGTTTTCTTCTACTTCTTACATTTAAGTAACAGCAGGAAACTGATGCTGCAACAAATCTACACCGGAGTCAACCTGAGCGTCATGCTGTTTGGGGCTGCTGTCCTCAAAAAGTTTGTCGAAACAACAAAAGATACGACGAGTTATTCTGTCAGAAGGAACAGCGGTTTTTCTTTCGTTTGTGTTTTTTGTTAATGAATAAAGGGTAACCTGTGAGTGTGTTTAGCACAGAAATGCAAAGAAAATCAGAAGCTAAAAGGAAATGAAATAGTTGCAGCATTGTTGATGACACAATTTATTAATTCCCTTAAAGTACACAACGTAAACTGCAAAAATCCCTCATCATTAAACAAAACATCGACTGCCACTTTCAAGCTCAGTCATGCATTTGCTTACTACTGTGCTTCTACTACTAATGCAGTAAACACTGATGCAGAAACCACAGCATCGTGCATGACGGCGATTTCGACAAAGCTGAAAATAATTCTGAGATTTCTGGCATGTTGATGAAGCATAAAATCATTCAAACTGCTCGTTTCCACCTACATACAGGTATCTCTCTATCTTTGCACCTGTCTGTCCACCTGAGCATCCGTCTGACCGTCTGAATACCATTCCTCCACGCATGCATTCACGTAAACACGCATAGAATCGGTCCATTCATCCAGGCAGTGAGCTGCTCTCCCCTGGGAGAGGCTCAGCTGCCTCCTGCAGCCTTAAGACATGTTTTAATGGTGAGCCTGAACTTTGGGCTCCCCAGGTTCTCCTGAGATGCACACACACACACATCATACACACACATCAGTGCATAAAATTGCATATAGATCAGCAGTGGTGACCTCACCAATGCCTTTGCCTCATTTCTATTCCCCTCCTGTCCCTTACTCCCCATTTATTAATAAAAAAAAAAAAACTTGCTTCTTCCACATGAAGCCTCTCATCTCACTCCCTGTAAATACCGACTATTTTCTCTCCACATCATTCTGTTGGCCTTGTTCTTTCTTTTGTCCCTTATCACTCTGCCCCCGACGCTGTCCCTTCTACTTATTTTTTAGCATTTTCTCATTTCACTTGGTAATGTCACGCTGCCCTGTGGAAAATGTCTTTTCTGTAAATGTGCGAGGACAGGATGTGTGCAGCAGAGACAGAGTGAGGGAAAAAGTTAACTGTGTTCGGCACAGATGGAAGGACACCTGCTCTGTAATGATGTTTTGCTCCCTCTGTCTCTTTCATGCCCTCATACAAGCGCTCAAACACACACACACACTTCAGAGAGGCAAACCTGGGCACAACATGAAGGGACATCCTCCTCCTCCCATGGTGCAATAGAGGCAGAGTGACTGATGGGATGAGGAGGAATGGGAGTCAGATAAAAGGACAATATGTGGCAATGGAGGCAGGTCCAAAGGGGGAGGAAGAGGGAAGAGATGGACAGAGACAAAGGGGGACAGACAGGGAGTGGTTCACACATTTGGCAAGTGAAACTAGCTGTGATAAATCCAGCACTGGCCTTATCTGTGTTCAGTTGCGTGCTTGCCTGTGGTGAGTGTCGTCCTGCGAGGCTGGGGGTGCAGATCTGTAAAGCTGCGGGGCAGACGGGATGTGAATGTAGGCCAAGAGGCACTCACTCACCGTCCACTTCAGGGGCTGGACCTGAAGCTGAGCTGGGTTCAGGTTGTTGTGATGCTGAGTCTGAGGCATATATTTAAATAATAGTCACATAAAATACTAGATGAAAGGTGTCAGGCATTGATTTGAGCCTTGGAATGAATAAAATCCCATCTGAAAAAAATGAAGAAAAAAAAAAAATCCCATTTGACAGACTTTGTAGTTGGACCCAGCACATGCTGGAGGGTGATGCTCTTCATCCAGCCCTAACACACATCCAAGTGTGTGATTAGCTGTTTTGTAGAGATAATACCCTGGGCACGGTGAGGGCTTGCACTATTTTTACCTTGAAACATCACACGTAAAACAAAGTTGATCTCTTCTAAAGGTAATTAACAGAAACAGGATTAGTTGTACTTTTTGGGAAATGAGCTTTTTCACTTTCTTGCCAAGAGTCAGATTAGAACATTTTCATATGTGTCTCTTCAATACGAAGCTGAAGTCATTAGCAAGTTAGTTTAGCTTAACCGTCATACTGGTAACAATGGCAAACCCCTAGCCTGGCTTAAATCTGCTTACCAGCAGCTCCAAAACTCACAAAGTGACACGTCATATCTTGTTTTTTAAATCCACAACTATTTATTTGAGTCACTCCTGGTTGTCTGGCAACCTCACAGCGATGGCAGGAGTCCAGCACACAACACTACTGGAGCTACAGTCTGTTGTGTATCAATTTAACAAGATATACTGTAGTAATTAGCAAACTTTGGAGGAGCTGGTAGGGAGTGGTGGAAAGTACATTAAGTTAAATACTCAAGTAGAAGTTTGTGGTACTTTACATAAGTATTTCTGTTTTGTGCGACTTCATACTTCCACTTCACTGCATTTCAGAGGGAAAAATAACACTTTCTACTCCATTACATTTTAAACGGAAGATTTTACAAGTGTTAAAGTACAACATACTGTTAAATATTAAACCAGTGGTTTCCAACATTTTTGACATCTGACATCTTTAAAAGAGTAGTCAGGGTCACATTTCTATGTCTATGAGTTGTTCTATCAAATAGTGATTTTTTCCCTTCAAATGTCTCATATGATTTAATTTCCATAAATGTTCAAATGATTAAAACATCAAAGTTTAGAAAAATATATTTAAAAAATTTAACTTTTCAGTTTTGATACAAAAGATTTTTCTTCTTCTTTCGTCTCCCATTAATCACCTGATGACCCCTTAGACATATATGTATAGTAGATCGTATAGTAGTATAGTTATATAACGTAGTTTAAATTAGCTTCACTTGCAGCAGCTACAACATGCTCACATTTCTGTATTAATGATCTAAAGATGTCCCATATAATAACATATCAGCAGTACTTTACCTTAATACTTGTGTACTTTTACTGAGGTGGGAATTTACTTGCAGGACCTTTACTTGATGTCAGGTATTTTAAGATTTTTTTGTATTGGTCCTTTAATTTAAGCAAAGGTTCTTCCACCACAGCTGGCAGTTTTTCAATAGTGACGGAGAGAGTTGGTGAGCTGTTTCCCCTTGTTTTCTGTCTCAATGCTAAGCTAAGCTAATCATCCACTGACTGTGGCTTCAGAAAAATGGGAATTTTATCAAACTCAAAGTGAGAAAGCAGTTAAACAAAATGTCAAACGACTGCTTGTAGTGTTTATTCTGAAACCGTGCAATAGACAGCAGACTCCAGGTAGCAGACGGCTGCAGCCTCACCTCAATGAACAATTTTTACATTAAACTATAGCTCAGTTTATTCAAAAGTAGACAGTCAACATGTTGATCATTTCAGTTTACATTTACTTCAAATCCACAGTGAAAATGAGAATAGTAGGTGTGGTGAATTTCAAACAATACCTTATTTCTCAGAAGAGGCAGGGCAGTGCAGCCCAGCAGGTAAATGCACAGCAAACCTCATTACCAGCAGTTCACATGAAGTTCCTGACAGTGTGCATGTCAATGAGGAGAAGCTGAAGCCCAAGTGTGTAAAAGCACAACCTGACAGAGCAAATGAACAAGGACACAAATGCCCTCACTCAGAAAATCTGGTAAGTCACGAAAATACCCACAATTACAGGCATGCATCACTATTTCAATTTATTCACTTATGAGCAGATTCACTATAACATAGCCTACAGGTGCCATTAACATTTCAAACATGGAAAATTATGCAAAGACCCTGCCACGCTGTGGGGGCAAGCAGCTCTGCTCATTTAACACACTCCTCCAGCCGCTCAGACGGAACCGTTTTCTCATCTGTCAATGTTCCGCAAAAACA
This sequence comes from Stegastes partitus, assembly GCF_000690725.1. Lineage (NCBI taxonomy): Eukaryota > Metazoa > Chordata > Actinopteri > Pomacentridae > Stegastes > Stegastes partitus. The sequence continues at coordinate 21,641 of NW_007577986.1, forward strand.
AACATCTTGTCAACATCGTGCACTCTCACATTTACATTAACACACACGCAGACATCGGGGAGGGCGAGACAGACAAAAAATAGCTCAGCTAATGCTTCGAGGGAAAACCAATTTTGGAAAAAATACACACACATCGCACACATGAAAGATGGTATCAATGAACATTTTCTGCTCCCATCATCTTTCTGACTCTCTTGGATAGACTGTCCAGCCTTGTGCGCCTGGCAAAACCAATCTGCTCTTATTTCATTTCATCCCAATCAATTCTTTTGCTTGGATGAACTGACCATAGTGTGTGTGTGTGTCTGCGTGCGCATACACGTATGTGTTTGTGTCCATCACGCCGTGGAGGTCTATGTGCAGGCCCTCAGAATATGAGGTGATCAATCACATCATACGTCCTTAGATTAGAGCCACATCGATCTGGTCTCAGCTCTGACAAACAGCCTGACCTAGAATACATCCACCTGGACAGGGCGCACACACACACACACACACACACACACACACACACAGCACCTCTTCTTTCGTTGCATTTCTACCTCTGCACATAGCACCCCCTCCCAGGAGCGTACACCACCACATACACACATACCAGGAATATTTACTGAGAACCGCAGTCTCGCACAGTGCGGTCCCTGTGCAGTAAACATCCAAGGTGGGATGATTTTCCCCGTGGGTGGCTGTTCATTTGTATGCTCCTTTCACTGTCCATCACCTCCACTGGCCCCGACCAGGAAGGCAAAACACTCACTGTCACAGTTTGACGTTCACATCATAATTTTCGACAGACTTGGGAATGTCAAATATATTTCTACCTGTGAGAGTGTGTCTCTTTTTTTTTTTTTCTCTTTCTATCAGCTACATGCACTCGTTTCATTTATTAATGCTGTGTATCGTCCCAATCAATGGTCGGTGGTGTGATGAAGGTCCTTGCCTGAGGGGAGAAAGACCAAATGGAAAAAGGCTCTGAGATATGCAACGTTCACAGAATCATTAAGTCTGAGCTCATTCGTGTGTGTGCGTTTGTGTGTGTGTGTGTGCACACACATGTGTGTGTGTGTGTTGTGCTTAACAAGTAATCATTAGCACTAGATATGCAGTGAGGGTGTCAGAGTGTTATCCAGGCATTGTTTGAAGATCTCTAGCTGTCTACCCTGTAGTGCAGACTGCAGAAAATCAAAGCCCCCGACATCTAAAGTGTGAATGTATGTGTGTGTGTATGTAGGTGACTTCTCCCACCAGAGCACAGACAGAAACACACATTCCAGTGAAACCGCAGTCAAGGGGCTGAAACTTTTCCAGCACCTGTGTTTTTTTAATGCACACCATCGGGCAAAGCGTACCATTATTATTCAATATTTGACACAATCTTTGCATCCAGAGCTTCGCAGGTAGTTAAAAATGTGAAATGTATTTGAAATTTAGCACAAACTGACATCTTGCAGGAGCCAAACTGACACAATTAAAGCACAGTTTAGAATAAATCTTTTTTTTAACTGTATAAATTTGTGTTGTTGTTGTTTTGTTTGTTTACTCCTCTGATCACCGGGTGCAGCGTCCTTGTTCAGATAACTGAAGGATTTAAGGAAGTCAAGGTCGATCAGCTCCTGAGGCAATTTTTTTTTATTTTTACTGCGCTCCTCAGCATGCCCCAGTTTTTGTTTTGCACGTTTTGTTTTGCTTTGATTTTTATGGAATATTGTCCTGTTTCATGTACAGTTTTAGAAGATGCAGATCAAAGTGGTGAAGCTCAAAACTCTAGCCAAAACTGTTGTTACAATAGAAGTCCTTCAGTGGGTTTTTAAGTATAGCAACACCTCACTAATACAAAGCTAACATGCACTGTGATGCTGAAACTTACCTGCTCGTCTGCATTTTGCTGTTGCCTGCTTGGTCTAAACTGCTCAGCAGGTAACGAGTCAGACACTTTCTAAAGAGAGGATAACTATACAAAATAATTGAGCATTTCTGCCTTAAAATGGTTTAGATTTAACTCTGTACTTTTACTTCATTTACACTGTGGTAATCTGAAGTCCTCGACCCTCTTTGAACACACCCTACATGCAGCTGTAGCACATCAGCTCACCTATGACTCTGCTCAAAGTGGCAAGTTCTAATATTAGAGTAATTCAACCAAACATGTTTAAGCCAGAAGCTAATTCTGAAGACAAATTATTATTTGGAACGTGTCACCCTGCAAATTGACAGATTTGGTTCCTTATGTTTAATACAGAGCTGCAGGGTGGCGCAGTTGGTAGCACTGTTGCCTCGCAGCAAGAAGGTGTCCCGGTGGGGGCACCGGAATCTTTCTGCGTGGATTTTGCATGTTCTCCCCGTGCAGCCCGGCTTTCTCCCACAAGTCCAAAAACATGTTGAGGTTAATTGGTGATTCTAAATTGTCCATAGGTGTGAATGTAAGTGTGCTTGGTTGTCTGTCTCTAAGTGTAGCCCTGTGATAGACTGGTGACCTGTCCAGGGTGTCCCCTGCCTTCACCCTAAGTCAGCTGGGATAGGCTCCAGCCCCCTCGCGACCCTAGTGAGGATTAAGTTGTGTATAGATAATGGATGGATGGATGTTTAATACATATGGAGCCCTAGACTGCTATCACTACGCTGCAGTGTTAAGGTGGAAATGCTAAGCCATGACTGCTTGTTTTGTTCATGATGTGAATTCTAGCACACAAAAACACACCACATGGACATTTTGGCAAGAAAAAAAGCACAACTTGATTCTCACCTGAGGGGGTCTAACCCTAACTGACCAGACCAAGTATCTTGACATTGTTAAAAAAACAACTCTTGAACAACAGTCAAAAAGCCTCTTGAATTGAGATTACTGATTCCATGGCCATGAGCAAACTTGATCTATAAATAAAGTGTAACCACAGTTTCTCACCTTCCCAGGACCGATCAGCAGAAGTTTAAACATGTCAAGTTGGGAGTTGCTGTGTTTTGCCAGAAGCTGCTAGATGATCATCAGTGTCAGGGTGATGACAGGGGCCACTTCATGTTGTTGTTTTTGGAAGGAATAAAGAAATAAATCAGTAATTATTGAGCTTCACAGTTGCTTCAGACAAGCTACTTTAAAAGTCACGTTTCCTGGCTATATGCTAAGCTAAATGAACCAGCTGCTGATTGGTAAGCTACACGAGAGAGTGGTATCAATTATTTCATGTCTTTTACTATCAGCATGAAAACTGAACATTTCTCAAAGTGTAGAGAGAAACAAACTTTGTCCCTGCTGATTGATTGTGTCTAAATCCGTCTCTTCTCACACAGATCGCGTCGTGGTTGGATTTTCGTTCGGCAGCCTGGAAAAAGTCAGTCTTAGTGTGAGCAACAGCTGAACAGTGGAGACCTACAAAGACAGACGAGTGGCCAGTGGTGTTCTTCTGGAGGTGGGAGGATTGACCAATGAGAAAGCAGGACTGATTGGAGGTGATTTACGTTCCTGACATCTTTAACCAAATTACCCAGCATCCTTTGCGCTGTGATTACTGTGATGCTCAGTGTCTGCTTGTGTGTGTGAGTGTGTATGTGTGTCATTTCACTTCTCTTAGGGCAGCAGCTCATGCAGAACTGGAAGACGGGTTTGGACACAACAAGTGAGATTTAAAACAAGTAGACAAGGCAAAAAAAAAAAAAAGTCTCTTCTTCGTCTTTCTTTTTAGTGATGAGTTTGATTTCTGCTCTCGCTGGCGGCAATTATAGTTATTGTGCCCACTGACCTGCAGGCGAAGCTTAGACAACATGTTCGGGGTTTTATGTTGTAATCGCATTGATCGGGAGCCAAGACTGCTGCGAGGACATCCAGAAGATTCTCACAGCCTTTCTGTGAATTTATGAGAGCGTAACAAGCTTGTGTTTACATGTCTTACCAGTGCAAAACAATTTCACACAAAATTCTTTCCTTGTAAGCAATCCCAACTTGAACACATATTGATCTATGCCTGCTGTGAAAGAAAAATACAATGAACTATGCTGGCACACATTTGATTAGCTGACTTCCCAAAAACTAAACCAGTGGCCTCAAGATTTTTGGAATGAGCTGGAAGAAGTCTTTCTTTTGCAGTCAAAAATTTATTATTCCGCACTTCCACTTGAAAAATACCATGCGAGCAGAACGAATATAGCAGGTACAAAATGTAGTGATTTTTTTGTGGTTCACTGTGAAATGTCTCTCTACTAGCACAGCTTCTATTAGAGCTAACAGACTCATCTGCCTGCGCGATCCATCAGTTCACTTCAGCCGCTGCTCTCTCAGCCCTGCTCTTAAAGACAGATAGTGGGAGACTGTCTCATTTCACGCTTGCAGGAGCTAATGCTATTAAACGGGACACACAGATACAGTCAGATGCGCACACCTTCCAACACACAGACACATGTGTGCGCAAACACACACCGACAAGATGCAGCTGCTATCTGATGGCCGGAACAACGGCAACCTCTGACATAAATAGCAGCTCTCCTGTTCAAGTGATACACGGCCATGTTTTCAACCTCGACATGATACGGCTGCACCTTTGTGTGTGAGTATACATTTGCACCTGCACTGTGACTGATGCTGGAACGATTCCTCAGTGATCCCATTACAGGAGTCTGACAAGCAATGGTTGCGTGTGTGTGTGTGTGTGTGTGTGTGTGTGTGTGTGATGGAGAAGATCATCTCAGAACTGCTGTTAGTTAGCAGCATTCTCTATCACTGTGGCATGTTATTATCTGGCAAGAGCCCATGTTACATCACTCATACTTACACATACACACATGCATGTGCCGGTACACTCACACAAAAACAACACACATCCACAGTCATGTAGATGCACACGCTGCACCACATGAACAACCTTATAGAATCTGTTGATGCTTTCTTGTCAAGAGTTAGATGAGATGATTGAAACCATTCACATATCTCCTCATTATCTAGGCGATAGTTAGCTTAGCTTAGCATCAAACGTGCAAAGACAACTAGCCTAGCTCTGTCAAGAGTTTTAAAACAACTACACTTAGTAGTAATTGTAAAAATGTTTTTGAAAAAGAGTTGGACACTGAAACTAGTTCTTGGTCGAGCTACTTTTTAGAGTTTCCGTTGGCTGGCTGGCAGTCTTGGCCAAGATATGTCCCAGCATGAAACTCCCAATAAAATTATGATTAATAGTGTTTGGAGGGACTGAGCATGTGTCATTCATCTATTTTTTCTTCTTCTTTCGTCATTTGGTGGCAGCAGGCTAAGATGAGATGGGATTTCAGTTGTGATGAGTAATGCATGATATGAGATGTGTAATCCCTCCACCAAGTTCTGGGTCCAACCCAAGTCTCCAACCAGTTGGACGTGCCTGAAAAATCTCAAAAGAAAGTCACTCAGAAGACATCCGCATGCCCGAATCACGTCAGCTGGAGCAGCATGTCTGAGCTCCTCACTCTATCTCTAGATAGATAGATAGATAGATAGATAGATAGATAGATAGATAGATAGATAGATAGATAGATAGATAGATAGATAGATAGATATTCCCTGGGAGAATTTCAGGTATCTCATAGCTCACAGGTACAGATAACAAATAATAAAAATCTATCTCTCTAAGCCCATCCACACTACAGAGGAAACTAATTTCTACCAATTGTATCTGCATCGTCATTCTTTCAGTAACTACCCAGAATTCATGACCCTCATGAGCTCTGGATACCTACTAAAAGAAAGAAAGAGGAGAAGAGACAAAAGTTGAAATAAAGATTGACTGACATATCCAGGGCCTTACCTTCCAGCTCAGCAGCTTCTTCTCCATGGCGGCCTGCTGCAATGGTCACATTACTGCTGATGCTGCACCAATCCATCTGGCCATCTCACGCTCCATTTTCCATTTTACTCCTGAACAAGATCCCAAGATAGTTCTTCGCTTGGAGCAGCATCTCACTCCCCGAACCCAGAAGGAGCAATTCACCAGTTTCCAGAAGAGAACCACAGCCGCACACTTGAAGGTGCTAACTCTGATCGTGGCTGCTCTGATGCACCCTGAAAGTCACAGCCTGATGAATCCAACAGAACTGTGCGAGTCTTCGGTTCCCAAACCGAATATCCTCTACACCCAGCGTGTGCCTTGAAATTCTGTACATGAATAACACAAAAAGGATCAGAGACACAGGGGGGAAAACTTGGCGGAGTCCAGCACCTGCCGGAAACATGTTTGACTTTGTGTCAAGAATATGAACAGATGTATAGCTTAAAGGATGTCTAACTTGCTTCTAAGATAAAGAGAGATCAGCAAAGACCTCATATTGTGAGGATTGATGTAATTCGACGACAATAAAATGCATTAGTAAGGAACAAATGTACACATTCATAAACTTTTTAGATTCACAATAACACTGGGTGTGGCACTTTGCTGTGTACAGAATGTACTGTCACCTGGCCTTTATCTCTATGCAAACCTGTCTTCCCGCTACCTCGTTATTCCTGTGCACAGCCAAAAAGTCAGCTCAAAGTAAGACACATGCATCCACAAAAAATGCAAACACACTCAATAAATAAAGGATGATAAGTGATCAAGTGTGCACTCTGTTACATGGAGGCTGGGTTTTATGTCTGATACTATTTGCGAATTGCTACCAGTATACAAAATGTTTATTCTAATGGTGATCAAATCCTTAAAACTGCAATATAAAAGCAGTTAGGTGTAAAATTAATTCCATTCATCGTGCTACCGTATATGAGGGCCACGAAGGTTTTCTGCACAACAAAACTGTAAAATGTTTATAGAGCTCAAGGTTTCGAAAGAAGGACGTATAGACCATATAAAGCTCTAGAGGCAAATGTCCTTTCACATGTGTGTATGTGCTTGTGTATATCTCTATCTCGGTGCAGGTTACCCTTCCCCTCCTCATATTTCTCCTTAGGCCCCTCATTTACTAGCCGCTTGTGCCGGCACCTGAGAGCAGATTATTGTTTAGGAGACTGGCAGGAGAGCAGGCCAAGGAAAAAAGATCTCCTCTCCTCTCTTCTAATCTAATCAAATTTGATGTTTCCAAACACACAGCAGCTGGCTAAAGGCACAGTGATGATAACCCAGGAACAAAGCCCACGCTTGTTGGTGGAGACTTACCTAAGCTTCTCCAATTCCTGCCTCAATTTAGCATTCTCTCCCTGCAGCTTAGAACTGGAAAACAACAGGAAAGCAATTTAACAGCCTCACACTGCATGAGTGTGTGTCTATGTGTGTGAGTGTGTGTGTTACCCTCAAAATTGTTCATGTCTGTTTGTGGAGCAGACACCCTCTGTGGGCTGATGGGGGCAAGTCCTCCATGATTCGCTGTTTACTCTGTAGAAACACAGCAAGGGAAATTCAAACACCTGCAGACAGCACAAACACAAACAACCCTTTAAATATACAGGCCCCCGTGAAAATACAGCTCCATCTTTCTGCAAAGAGGCATCAACGTGTTCAAATACATGCAAAAGTAAACAATCTGATAGCATTACTTTTGCCATGAGCTTAGATTTCTTTGTTGGCTGTGTGTGCATGATTATCCTTAAATCTATAATATATATAGATCATATATGTGAGAGTGCGGATATGCTAACACCTTTAAGCTCTCATGCATTATTAAAACATCGGAAGTAATTTCTTTCTTTGCGCGAATATCATAATAGGGGGAAGGGCTGATTGCTTTGATACACTATGTGTACATCAAATGCAGAGATCACTTCACTTCAGTCAGTACTGCAGCGGCCCTTTCATCACTTTGACCTATCCAGCTCTCGCTTTCATGCTACGCTAACGAGGGGTTCATTAATTTCTAATCAAAGGATCCCGATGCGCTGCAGGTCCATGGACAATATTCAGCCCTCTAAACACAGAACATGGATCGGGTTATCACATTTTAAACAATACATCTGAAGGCCAGCAGGCACTTTGTGAGTGTTCACATGAGGTGGAGGTGAATCCGTCTCAGAATGATTTGGCCACTTCTCACTGAGATGTATTAAATTCTATACAGCTGAGGGCAGGATGAAGAAAAAAAAAAAAAGAGATGAGGGAGAAAACGACGGAATGGGAAGAAGATTGAAAAGAGAGCGGCTTTGTGTTGAAGCACGGCAGAAAGTTCCCTCGACACATCTGGAAAGAAGACACTATCTCACTGTTTGAGTGTGTGTGTGTGTGTGTGTTCGTGCACGAGCATGCAGGAATGGCTCCTTCGCCACGTTCCAGATAATTCCACACACAGGCGGGGTCACAGTCTCCCTCTATACACCCAGTCTAGCTCCACTAACACACCATTGGCCGCTCCGGTCTCTGCTTCTGTGTTAACTGGCCGGACTCAGTGAACCAAACGACTGTGTCCGTCTGTCATACGCTGCTTAACAAGACATTTTGCCTCAAGACTTGCTGAGAGGCAGAGGAGCAAATCACAAGTTTTATCAGTCAAAAACACATTCTGCCTGTCTGATCAATTAATCAAATTTCTATCTAGAGCTACAGTAGCAGCAGAGTATCAAGAAAATTCCAATGACAAACTGAGTTATGGGATGGTATCATGATCTAACATACTATAAATCACCTCTGATTGACTGGGCTGCTATCCAGTCAAATCAGAGTGTTGTCACGTGTTCCAATTTGTATGAAATGAGAGAGAAAATGGATGAACAAATAAAGATGAAATGAATAAGAAGGTTATGGTTAAAACAGACACAGAAAATGAAGTCAAAAGAATAGATTTTAGGACAAGTAGCTTGTTAAGAGCATAATGTAGCTATTTCATCACTTTTCATCTGGACATGTATCTATGATCTAAATGTAATCTATACTTTTAACAGAGTCCAGGGATGGTTCACTGAACTGCTGTCATTTATGTGAAAGATATTTCTTATATCACCATCGTGTAGGAGGGTTAACAGAAGAAATAACTCACTTCATCTCCCTTAGTAAAAGTCCTGACACCATTAGAAACACTGTGTTTATTCATATCAAAAACACACCAGAAACAACAATAGTCTATGAAACAAAAGAAAGCTGCTTGGCTGCTTCAGTGGTCTACCTGTGTCACAGTGCCATCTAGCTCAAACATGAAGAACTGACCATTCTCTGCAATTATTGAATCACAAGCATGTTTTGTTTTTAATCAGTAAAAGTTTTTTTATCTTTATTATTGGCAAAGCATGTTCTCAGCAGCGTTGTAGAGTTTTAAACTGCTCCGTGGCCAACTTTAAATGCACATTGTTGTTTATTTTTCCCTTTGCAGCATCCTGGCATAGACATCACACACTTTTAAATGGTAGACTGACAGGCAGAAATGTTAACCAAGATTCCTCTAAGGCCTAAACTGTCACTCAGGACTTATATTATTTGCCTCACTGAGCAGTCGGTGTGATGCTTTTGGAGTCATTTTAGCTGGGTGCCCACAGCCACAGAGTTTGTCTTGCTGTGGACTGATCAATATCTAAAGTCTGAGAGATTACTTTGTAACCTTTTCCAGCTTTCTGCAATAGATTTTTTTTTTTTTTGCAAGGCATGGTTCACAACAGCAGATGCTTCTTTTTAATAGCAAACTCAAAATGTTTTTTATAGGTTTAAATGGCTCTGAGCTACACCTCCAATCTTCTATCATTGATCGGGCTCCTGACTCCAGACTTGTTAACTCCTGGATCAGGCTGGATTTTGTTGTTGTCACCCGCCCAGAGGTTCGCACAGTTTCCCAGCCTACACTGTGAATGTTTTCACTGTGGACAAGAACAATGCAATAAAATGATTTGTGTTGTTGAATCGGAAAGGATAGAATATAATAGAATGTTGATATTTGTAATTTAGATTAACTTTTGAATAAAATCAGATTTTAATCCAGTTTACTTCATTTATATTGATCCCAATGTCATCTGGATTTCTCTATAAAACTATTCCACCTTTTGGAGAACAGGATGGAAAATATTCATTTGACCGTGATGTAAACTGAGGCGTTGAACCCTCATTTACAATGTAGCAGAGCAAAATAAAATATTACACAAATGATAAAGTAAAAGAACAGCAATAAAACAATATAAATAACAATGAAAGTGTGAAAAGTAAAGTTAGTAAAAACTAAATAAATAATTGATTAAAAAACATTAATCATAGCATTGAAGTTTTAGGAACAGATGAATCAACTAAAACAAGAGCAGCGAGAAGCAAAATCTGATGAAATTAAAAGCCTGGACTGATCTAAAGATAAAAATGATGAAACTTTAAAATATTCTACACCCTTTCCTAGATTGTAGGTACAACCTTGATCAAGTATGTATTGAAATATATATTGTGCAAGTAGGAAAAAAACAAGATCTCTGCATTCCATGCTGTAGTCATCTAACATGGGGATACAGTCAGCAGCACATAGAAGCATTTCAGAAATACTGAGGTATGAAACAATAGCACCAGCCAGTGTGTTTGTTGTATGTGAGGCAAGAGCAAGAAACCCAGACGAAATTGTCAAGGGAAACATCGAGGGAGCAAAGGTAAGCCACTGAGGAGCTTCTCTGAACATCCAGATCATCTCACTCCATGGCCTGGAAGTGACAGAAAGTCAGATGAGAATGACTGATCGCACTGATCCTGTCCCGCTCAAGGTTTTTACTCTGAACACAGAAACAATGGCTTCAGATACATTATCCTTCATTAAAGCTGTTGTTTTTCATTGTCTTCTCTCTTCGTGCTTCTGTCAGTGTCTGCGTTATTATAATTTAAACTGACGCTGTTGTCATCGTGTCATCCTCGTCTTCACATTTTCTGACCTTGTCATCAACAGCGGCTCTGTCTCCCCTTTTGTCTCCGTCTGTGTTTGCTGGTTCACAACACAACAAAAACAAGGCACACGAACAAAGACACAATCACTCATCTGGCATGAACCTTCATTTGTTGTATTGCTATAATTATATGATATATATTCCAATATGTTGATGGTGTTTCTGTACTTAATAAATATTAAATAAAGACCACAAACACATAAACATATACATGCAAATAAAACTACAGTGAAAGACTCAAAAACCAGACTGAAGAGGAGAGAAGCCTACACCCTAAATATCTGAAGAAAATTCCCCACAGTTCATTTCTGACATGAAGCTAGTTGCATTCTCAACATGCGTCTGGCAATTTTGCCAGAATACCTCAGAAACTCCACATATAATTGACACTGGTGGATGCTGGAGACTTCAGTTGTCTATTTAGCTGTCAGGATCTCTTCCAAAAAGCCTCTGTGCATATGTCCCCTTGGCAACTATTCACAAAGAGAGCAGAGAAACAGGTGATGAAACATCTGCCCATTCATTTTGTTTTTCCAAAAATGCTAACAAGTGCTTAGACGTGACGAATCAAGTCAGTACAGACCACTTCACCTATATTTTTTTATATTTTCTCCATTACAGCTATCTAAACATGCGGTTAGGTATAGTTGATTGAGATATTTGACTCAAAGCTTCCTGCTTGTACTCCAACACTGATTGCAGTGCAGGAGCTCCCAACATAAAAATAATCATCATGAATATCTACAGAGCCCTGGCATCCAAAACTCATCAAGGGGGAGCATATGTTACATTAGGAAGCTAATGTTGAACTAAATAAATGCATCATGCATTGTATCAGTGCCTGCAGCACATGTCGGATCTTTCTCTAGTCTTTTCTTCTGTATTTGTCTAGTACGTAATATTAAAATATATGTGATTTTTATGCTTATTAGCAGCTAGATGTGTTATTTGCATTCATTCCTTTGTTCTGTATGTTTGTTTTCTGATATAAAGACATTAGAAACTAGCGCCCAATGTGTCTGCAGGGGGTTTGGAGGGATCCCCCCTTTCTCATGATGCCCTTCATATTAGAATACATGCTGAAGCAAAAAATTCAGCAAAACAACTCCACTTCCTCTCAAAGTGATGTGGTTCAGAGTAGCTTCTGCAGTTTGAAGCATCTTGGGAGTTTTTCTACATTTTTCTAGCAGTCGTTTGGTTCTGTCCTTCACATGCTCAACTATCTAAATTTGGCTCCAAGTGGTGGAAGATTGGGATGAGTGAAGTGTGTGTGTGTGCGTGTGTGTGTGGGTGTGTGTGTGGGTGTGTGTGTTGCACTGTTTACTGTCTACCTGTCACTGGAATGTACAGAATCCAGCTGCTACAGCAACATAGAACCTGTCAGTAAATCTCCATTTGACACCCTTTCTCTCGTATGCTCACACAACATACACACACACACACACACACACACACACACACACAAACACACACACACACACACACGACCTTCACAGGGATGATGCAGTGCTTCCTGCAGCACAACTTTAGATATACTTCTTTCATTTTCCGGTACGGTGCAGTACACTTTATTGCCCTTGTGGGGAAACTTCTCTTCTCACACAGCAGCGATCTGTCCTGATTACAAGGAACAATAAAACTACACAAATGTCAACAGAGCAAGCAATCACCAAATAAAAAACATCCAACATATTGTCAAAATAAAAAACATCTACACCCTCACATATTTTTTGTCTTGTACGCTTTGACAGGTAATATGCTTTTTTTTTCAGCAGTTTGATTTGTCGTAACAGGAAAAGCACAGGCGGTAACATTAACAATGGTTTGATTCTGTGTTGCACTGCCATGACAGTGTGACGGTAAGACAGCATGCATGCACAGTTACATAGATTTCAGCTATCATTGCTGTTATGATGTTAATTGTGTTTGCTGATGTGACATGTCATGTAATATGTGGAAAAACTGACTCATGACAGAAAAGAAAAACTGCACAAACCCTGCAGGTCACAATCCAAACTTATCATTTACATTATTTTAAGTAAAAATCTGCACAAGAAGCCACACAAGTTTTGAACAAAGCCTTACTTTACATTGATTACCAACAGCAGAACATCTAAGACTGATGCAGGTAACGAAACTGTTTTATCTCTCACCAGTATGTGACTAGAAAAACCAAAGAAATGTTTTTGATTGAAAGACCTATAAAACATTTTTCAGTAAATCATGTTCATCAGGCCTCTGTTTGTTTGGATGCCAGTTCAAGCTATTCAGGGAATTACTGTACCTAATGGGCCTTTTTCAAAGAGGAAATTTTGACTTGTCACATTCAGGAAAGCACAGGCTGAATTAAAGATGATTCAGTTCGATATTAAGTGTCCCAGTAAACCGTGATAGAAACAAGCCAAAATCAGACAAAAGCAGCACCTCACCTTTGATTGACTGACTGATTGATATTCTTTGTTTAATCAGGGAAAGGAAATTGACAGCAAGGCTCTGATTCACAGTGATGCCCTGAGAATACATAACAAAAATGATTATGCAAGTTTAAAAATATAGAATCAACATTCAGTATGTATATTATCGAAAATGCAAAGCAGACACATTAAGAAAAACATTAAAAAGCTATTATAAAAACATCATAATACATCTTAGGTGAAAGCAGGTTTTCCCAATTCTGTTTTGTAAATGGGATCTCTAAGGAAATCCAATCTTATGCGCAGGCATGGTAGCCCAAAATATATATACAAGTTTCAAAAGTGATGATAGATAACATGGTAGTTCATTTCCCATTTATTTGTAAAGTAAAGAACAACAATGTTGTTCCTTTCGGATGGCCTCCTTCTCATAAAGAATAGAAAGATGGGTTCTAAAAACTGTCACCTGTAATAACTCCAAGAGAACTGTGATGCATGGGATCAAGAGATTTGAGGGTAAGAGCAGTGGCATGCTATAAATAATAACTGTGTAGTTAAGCACTGATAAAAAAATACAACCTACTGCTAAAAGAGAGGCAATATATATATATCTAAAAAGAAGCCTAATTTAAGTTAAGTTTTCTTATTCAGGTATGGTATTAATTGCAAAATGTAGAGGATTTATTCATTTGGTTATTCTGTTTCTCTTGTCACTAAAATATGTAATATGTACTAATATAATAGATGTTTGTTGTTCCACTGTAACGGGTGCAACAGGAAGAGTGAAGCAGATGTAAATCAAGAAGACTGACATGAGGTCTGGAGATATATATGTTTTAGCAATACAGCTAGAACCACGGTAAATGATTTTAAAAGACCTTTAGGCATTTTAAACTAGTTAATTTCTTTTTTCTTTTTTTTTTTAGAAAAACCTATTGTTAAATCTGTCAGTACTCCTGTAATACGTCAGTTCTAACTCACTCGGGTCAAATGATAGTAAATGGTTTATTATTGGCACTCACCTCCACTTTATTTATGACAATCTGGAGCCTCTCCAATGCTGCTTTGCTGTAGTTAATTGTGGAACTTTTAAACCCTTATTCTTCACTTCAGCCCCTCAGATCAGAGAATCAGCTTCTATAAAAAGTTCCACAGTCCAGCCTGCAGACAAAAAGGGACCACGCTTTTGCCATTTTAGCCCCAGTACTGTGATAGTTACTACCTCATACTGTCAGAACAGTTTAGACGTTGCTATGTTTAAAAAAAAAAAAAAAAGCCTTTAAAAAACAGAGGCATTTGTATAGTTGTTCATGTTTCTGTTTTATTGTCTTCTTTTAATGTTTCGTAAAGCATTTTTAGCCTCTAGTTTTGAAAGGTGTTATAGAAATTATAATAACTATCATTATTATCGATAAGTTGTTGTTGCTATTGCTATTAGTACTAATGCCATATTTCTTTAATATTATGTAATTGATATTTTATGCTGTTTAAATCTTGTGTATTGTTTTGTTATTTTTTATGAACATGTGTATAGGTGTTTAAAATCGTGTTTTTTCTTTCCTACATCATGTCAAGTCAATGTCAGTTATGTGTGTACGATGCTGCTGCAATACTGCAGTTTCTTAGTGGATCAATAAAGTATCTATCGATCCACACAGACAGCCCTAATGACAAGAAATACGTGATGACATCATTAACGTAAGCGTGGCGTACGTAAGTTACGTTACGTAACTTCCGTTCCGCGAATTTCCGCCTTGCACGTGTGTTTACTAAGAGTGTGGAGAGCCGAGCTCAAAAACTATCATTAATAACACTTTATACACACTAACTGTTTGTGTGCCGGGTGAAATATGGGGAAGCTAAATGTCGTGATATTGAGATATTTATCTCGGGATGACTTCCGAGTCCTCACAGCGGTAAGTAACGAGCAAATTGATGGGTTTTGTCCCAGTTATGTTAGCCTGTGCTAGGCTAGCTTCGGTCTAACCCAGTGTCAGCTAACGTTACTGTACATACATCAGCCAGCAGCTCATCAACGAGCTGCCAAAGAGCTGCTTAATGATATGTATTAGTGCAGTCAACATAATGTCAGTGCTGTCATATGGTTAGTTAACATAACACAAATCACTATCATCAAAGATGTGACGTGCAATGTGTGTTTACATGCCAGGTGCTCTTACGATGTTGTGTATTTAAAGTTCAGAGAGAAAAAAGAAAAATTAAAATCAGTCATTTTAATAGTAATAGTAAATAAATTATGCCAGACAGACTTATCTTGTAGATTAGTAATGTAGTAATTAACCGTGCAAGTTTTCTTTTAGTATCCAAGCAGCAGAAAAAGTTGTAGCAAGTTGTTTTTGACCTAATTCACATTATGTCTCATTGCACTTTCTACAGAATGACTATTGCACATTTTGAGATAATGATGCTGAAACAATCTATTGTGCAGTCCTTCTTATAGGCATATATATGTGTGTGTGTGTGTGTGTGTGTGTGTGTGTATTGTATGGGTCACTGTAATCAATAGTCCTCTGCCTCTAAATCAACTTCAATGTTACAAATGTGGAGAAAATTTTCCGTCCACTTTCTGTGCAAAATTGTATTCCATAGTACAGCTAAAGCTAATACTAGACTAATGTTGGCTAACACTGTCTGTATTAGTCAAATCAATTAGCTGTCTTCCAAAGGTAGTCTTTCTTTACAAAATCTTTCTTGATCCAAAAAGTCCTGTTTGTGTTCCTTTGCTAATACAAAGAGAGGAATTTGTACCAAGTAGACTGTACCTGCATTCTCGCACAGAAAGTGAAATGTGTATTCTTTCTCTCGTCACTTACATGGGAGTTGTGATCAGATGAAATCTCTTCATTACCATAAACAGACGGATTGAGAACAGCCAGAATTGTTGTTGATAGCACATAGGAATAAGTCAGTATTGTGTGAAGTCAATTCATTTTTCAGCTCGGCAGCAGTTTTAGCACTTTTGCGGCAAGCAGGTTTGAATTTCTGCAGACTAACGATCATTTTATTTCTTCTCTTAAAGGTTGAGATGGGAATGAAGAACCATGAGATTGTTCCAGTAAGTCTCCTGTCCTCCATTGCGAGCCTCAAACACGGCGGCTGCAACAAGATCCTCAGAGAGCTGGTGAAACACAAACTGGTGGTCTATGAACGCACCAAGAGTAAGAAAACACACAGAAATATCACATTTGCCTCAGAAGTCACAATAGAGCCAGTGCATGTAGGTTATTATTTTAATGTGGTATGTGTG
The DNA here is from genome assembly GCF_000690725.1 of Stegastes partitus. Taxonomy (NCBI): domain Eukaryota; kingdom Metazoa; phylum Chordata; class Actinopteri; family Pomacentridae; genus Stegastes; species Stegastes partitus. The sequence continues at coordinate 38,091 of NW_007577986.1, forward strand.
TTGATTTCAGCTGTTCAGGGCTACAGGTTGAACTACGGAGGATATGACTACTTGGCTCTAAAGACCTTGTGCTCCAGAGAAGTGGTATTTTCTGTTGGCAACCAGATGGGTGTAGGAAAAGAGTCGGGTAAGGAGAAAATGTCATAGGATTCAAGTTTTGTACTTCCACATTTTGGTAGACTGTGGCGATTTAGTTGAAACCAATAACATAGTACGAATATATTTATTTCTATAACTAGTCTCTGCTCAAAATCTAATAAACTTTAATGTGTTACAGTGTCACAAACCTGTTGTTTCATCAAAACATGTTTCCTCAAGAAGCCTTACGTGGTTCAAACTTGAGTTGTGGCAAAACATTTATTCTGACTCTCTTAATTACAACCATGAAGTAATATTAAGAAGGCTACTGTAGATAACTCCTCCAAAAGAAATAAAAAAGACTAAGACAGCAGTTTCAGTCAGTTTTCAGTTGCTTCATTCCCAGGATCAGCCTTTCATATTCATACAATATTTCCTTGTGTTCTCCTTGTGTGTAGATATATATATTGTGGCAGGTCCCAACGGAGACCAGTACGCTCTGAAGCTGCATCGATTGGGTCGCACCTCCTTCAGGAACCTAAAGAACAAGAGAGATTATCACCAGCACAGGAAGAACATGTCCTGGCTCTACCTCTCCCGTCTCTCTGCTATGAAAGAGTTTGCCTACATGAAGGTAATGAGCCAAATCAAAAGAACTATGTGGAAGAATGAATGGGAAATTAACTGTGTAGGAAAAAATGTCACCAGTAATTCATAAGATGTGCAGTAAGCATCCAGTTTTGTATTGTGGATCTTCTGAATTCTATCTTCTCTCCACCCAGGCGTTGTATGATCGAGGATTTCCCGTTCCCAAACCTGTGGACTATAACAGACATGCTGTAGTGATGGAGCTCATCAATGGATATCCTCTGTATGTAAACCTGCTTTTGTTATTTCTTGCTTTTCCACATTCCAGCAGTAATATTACAACCATCCCTCTGTCTGTTCCTTACACAGTTTGTGCGTATTGTTCCAATCTTTCAGGTGTCAGGTTCACGAGCTGCAGGATCCATCAGCTCTGTACAGTGAGTTCATGGAGCTCATAGTCAAGCTGGCCAATAATGGCCTGATTCATGGAGACTTCAATGAGTTTAACCTTATGTTGGATGACCAGGACCACATAACTATGATCGACTTTCCTCAAATGGTGTCTACATCACATCCCAATGCTGAATGGTTGGTCTCTCCTCTATAAAGTAAAAAATTAACAGTTAAAGTTACTAAAACATATAAAAGATGTACATGTTGTTCACTTGTCCAACCTCTGTGTTTAGGTACTTTGACCGAGACGTCAAATGTATCAGAGATTTCTTTGCAAAGCGATTCAATTACGAGAGCGAACTCTTTCCAACCTTTAAAGACATCAGGTAATGTTGCAAGTATCAAGTATGTTTTTTTAGTTTGAACAAATTACATTTTGAATTGTCCAGAGTTTTCAAAGTGAAAAAATAATTCTTACATGAGCTGTCTTCACTTTAAATTTCTACAGGCGTTCTTATTCTCTGGATGTTGAAGTCTCAGCCAGCGGCTTCACCAAAGATTTGGAGAGAGATGCTGCACTGCTACACCCAGCTGGACCTGAGGAAGATGATGAAGAAGAGGAGGATGGGGAGGATGACGAAGAGGAAACAGATGATGAAGCAGAAAGAGAAGAGGAGAGTCTGGACATGGAGGAATATAAACATGCAATGCTGGAACTGGAGGGACTGAAAGTCAGTGAAACACATGCAGACATTCAAGACCAGGAGGAAGAAAAGAGTGAGAACACGACAGAGGAGACTGAGACGACATCTCCAGCGAGAGGGGATGAAGAAACAAAAGAGTTCGAGGAAGAACTGAGGGAAGCAGATGATGAGTGCCCAGAGCTGACAGACCTTTCTGCCTGCAACAAAGAGTTTAAACCTTTCAGGTGAGCACACTGTAAAGTTAACACAATAAAACCTCTGAAATGAAGCCCTTTTAATTTAATGATTTTATGCTAAAATGCTGCAAATCAAGTACAGAGCCAGAATTTTACACACAGACAGTCATATTAAGCAGAATTGGGAAAAATGTGCAAAATTATGCAGTGACACTAAACTTCTGGGCTTTGTTGTGAAGTGTGTTGTAATAACTTCAGGGTGTTTTTTGTTTTTGTCCTGCAGAGACGAGGACAGTCTTCTACACATTTCAGAACACAGGAGGAAGAGGACAGACAGTGAGGGGACAGTGGGCAGCGTGGGGAGCTGCTCCACTATACCTGCAGTAAGTAAAATATAGACACACTGCAGTAATGTATTATACAGAGGCGATCAATGGTGGGAACAGAGGCTCCATTCCAGTCTCACTACAAAATACAAGCACTGCACCTCATTTGATCACTTGAAAGTACAAGGCTGCCCACTTAATGTCATACTGCTTTATAGAATGTCCTGTTTATGATCATATAATATTGACGTCCCGAATCATTTCTTATATAACCTGTAGTAAAACAGCCCATTTATTGCTATAGAATAATGTCATAATCCCGATTTTTGTCATAGCGAAATTCCCCAAAATTAATTCCAGGAATAACTTTTGCCTGATTAAAGTCATGGTTAGCCGATCGTTACGGCTCACGGGCCGAGCATTGCTCATGCGTGGCAGATTATCTCACCCCGGCTAGCCGCAGAAGGCAACGTGTTTGTTTGTTGATCAGTTACCTGCTCACCTGAGATCAGCTTCACTGAGTTATTCACACACTGTCTGGCATGAATTAGGGCCCATCAAAGAGAATCGCATTGTTACAGAGCATGTCGTCACTCATAACTGAACTGCTCAGCTAGTTAATCATGATAAGTTAATCCTCTGTATACCCACTAATTAAAGGAAATAACTTTTTGACGGGGTGGCTTTTTATACAGACAAAGGTGAAATTTCACTGAAGCAAAACCATAGAGCATCATTTGAATAAATGTTTCTTGATCTTCGAAGTAACTGTCCCTTTTATCTTGCGAAAACATTCCCATTTTGACTTTATAAACCCACGTTTTTCATCACATAGACACAATTTTCTCAGAGCTCTATCGTTGCAGACACTTCGATATGCTAATCGTGAAGCCCACTTACTGGAATATCCCGGATATAGTCATAATTCCATCCTGGACCAAGGGTATGATAATAAACGGGCAGCATTGTATGAATATTTGGACATTTTGCGTGACACTGTAGCATTCACTAGACACAGATTTTGACAAAAACTCAAAATGTCCTGTAGGTGTTGCTGAAGAGCTTTCATGTGGTGCTGGAGTTTGTAAAAGAAAGTGACTGGTAGCAGATGCAGCTTGTCTCCAGAGTGTTGTGTCTGGTTTGCAGAGACAGACATTGGTACATTGATCTGTAGTAACCTGCTGTTGTTGTTGTGTGCGGTGCAGGAGGTAGTCCGTCAGAAGGTGCGGAGGCAGCTCACCAAACAGCAGAAGGCAGCACAGAGGAGACGTCTGCAGAAAGGAGAGGCCAACTTGGTGACCAAGTCCAGGAGGGAGAACCAAAATAACATCAAGTCTAGCCTGGACAGTGCCTCCTTCTGGGGATAAATAGGACTGTCGTGACGGACAGATGGAATTCATGTCAACATGCTTTTTGTGTGGTTGACAGGCGTGCTGCATGGTGCCTCTGCTCCTTTGTCTGGAGAGTTGTAAACATGTGATGATTGATGGGGAAAAAACAAGAGAGTGTCTGGGCAACGACTCAACTGTTTTGTACAATCAGGAGGAAATCAAAGAGGAATTGCAAAACTAAGGTCACACTGAAGTGAACAGAACCATTTGTATTTCTTGGTGTTGCCTCCCCCACTTGGTCAAACAAATTGTTTTTCTATTTGAACTGCAAAAAATATCTTGAGTCTAATGTAAATATGGACTATTTAGTGTAATAAAATGCTATGATTAAACAGTTGATTCACAAGTTACTGCTAAGGTGTGTTTTCCTTTTGTTTTTCTTTTTTTTTAATAGTGTAACTTATCTGAACATGAAACAACCAACGCTGTGCTGTATGAAACATCAAGTTGAACACATTCTTGTAAACTGATATATTTGTCATGTCAACCTCCAATATCACTGCAGCAGAGGGAAAAGTGTGGATTAACTTGTTATTACTGAGGTTCATGCTCGGCCTGTATCTCTCTACTCCTGACAGAATGACTGATGTGGAATTGGATTCAAGATTGAAACAATTCAAAGAGAGCTTTTGTGTATCCTAAACTTATTGACTTTGAGGTCTCCAACTATTATACGTACACATGTATGTGGGAACACACCAGTACATTCATCGTGAAAAGACTCAGGAAATGGACTGGCTGTATAGACACAGAGCGAGGCACACAGTAGGAAAAGATGCGAGAACCTGGGAGCTAAGAAACCTTCAGAATTTGGTTAATTTATGTGTAAGAGGCTTTTAGAAAGCGGGTGAATTCAGACTTTAACAATGGCCATTCATAGTGAAGAGGTTGAATGGAGCTCGGACCGCGGGCTCAAATTTGAGTGGGAAGTCAAAAATATCCAACCCCCCACATTTCTTAGACACTACATGTTGGGTGGAATTGTCCTATTTGACGGCGGATGCTGACACGAAGAAGCATCAACCGGACCGGAACCAATCAGAGAAACAAATATATACACTGTGCTGCCTGATTCAACTTGGCAACTTTTTGCATGTCTTAAACTGTCCGGCTCAGTTCGGGGATTAGCCAGCTGCACAGCCCGAGGGGAGGGGCTCAGCATTCCAGCTCTGCACCTCTGTGTGTGTGCATGTGCAGAGGGAGTGAGGGGCCCTCTGAGCTAATTGGCAGTGAGAGTGACAAAGGTGGTCTGCTTCAAAAGAGAAACCCTGGTGAGATGTTCACACAGGAGAGGAGGAGGAGAAGGAGGAGGAAGGGCGTTTGAGAGGTGGAGAAAGAGCAAGTGGAGGCGCCTTTAGATTTGGAGTTTTCCATGTGATGTCCCCATCCTGAGCTGTGATGGCTGCTTGTTTTTAGGGACATGTGCTGGTATTCCCCCCTAAAGTAGGACTGAATGTGCTTGAGGCAGCAGTGGGACTAAACGCTGGGTGAGGATGAGCGAGGTGAAGGTGGACGAGAGCATCATGTCATATCTGTCACAGAGTGAGACTGACGCCGGCCCCAAAGACTGTGAGTAACTGAGAAATTTAGTGAGGCAGAAAGGTTCGTTTCTGCAAGTAATAGAGGCGTGTTTATTTTAGGTATGAAAGTCAAAGCGTTTGTTGTTACAAGTTAAAAACGCCTTGAACACAAACCTGAAAGTGATGCATTAAAATATGAAAAAACAAAACAGGCAGCTGATGGTCAGAACTTCGTTTGCTATAATACCTTCAACAAGCGTCAGTCAACTTTTTCCATGTGCCAAAAACTGAACTGCACTAACACAGGATCTATTTCAGGGTCAGATTTAGCTTAAAGTGTTAGAAAATGCTGATTTGTGTAAGTTATGAGGTGTTTCCCCTTCACTTAACTATACTTAAATAAACACTGTCTGGGAATGCTGATATATACACATGTCTAGCTTGTATATTTAGATTAACATTTACTCTCACAAGTCTCCTCTGAGTCAAACTTGACCTTTATGCTAACGCAGAAGAGTTTTTAGAATGTTTTAAGGAAATTAATACCGATGAACTGAGTCTACACTGATGAATGTTTTTAGCTGTCGGTCTTCATTGTGTCATCCGTGTGTGCAGTGAATGTGGTGGCCATCCTCCATAACTTCTGGGAGCAGAAGCAGACGGGTTCGTTAAATGGTTCCTCCAGTGGATCAGAGGGTTCTGGAGGGAACGCAGCCGGTCAGACGGAGAGTCTGCTGTTGTACGAATCTGCACCTTCTCCCGGTCCTCCGTACGTCTGCTACGTCACTCTTCCCGGAGGAAGCTGCTTTGGCAACTATAAGGTGTGTTTGTCATCATCGGTGAACATTTCTGCACTTGGTAGTTACTTTGACATGTTTGTACTTCCACAATGGCCCAGAATCAATTATCGTCAGTTTGCTATTGGAAGGAAAACCAACATGCACACATAAGGAACCAAAAGTAGGAGCAGAATAAAAAGTCAGGATTGTTTTTCTATAACTTGATGCTGATGATGTTCCTATTCTCAGTATATTATAAAAGTATAGAAAGCATGGAATCTGTTATATTAGCTGTAAATGTAATTAAGACAAGTCATCAGCTGTTCACATTAAATGTTTGCTACACAACATAAATTATACTTTTAATCATACTTCAAATCTACAATTGTTCTGCAGTTGCACAAAGTATATCTTAACGAATTTATGAACTCCAACAGCATCCTCATGTTTTTATATAAATTGTTTTTCTTAACAAAAGCATTTTAATGTTTGCTAAGATGTATCGAATCGACTTTCACATTTGTTGCTGGATGCTTAGAAACTATCTTGAAGGTCACCCACACCATCACACATACACACTTTAAGGGTTGTTTGACATCGATGTTGTTCAGTTGAAATCCCATGATGCTTCTCAATGGGTTCATTGTGACCCAGACAGCAGCCCCTCCCAGCTCAGAGGAGGCATGTGATTGGTTATCTGCGAATAGCTCTAATGTCTTAATCTCAATGGTGAATTGAGTTCTGATCCCATGATTAGCTGTAGTGAAGTGTGAAATCGTCATAAATGTTAAAGTGGGTATTTACAGACAGGACTTACAGACTCAAGTCAGTCAATTCTAAACCCACACGTATTCGTTGACCCTGAAATTACTGTTTGAAGCGACCAAATTTCCCATCTCTTTAAAAAATAAAATCTTCATGTTCTCAGGTGTGTGACACTCAAGCAGAGGCTCGTAGAGACGCAGCTCGCGTGGCTCTGATGAACTCGCTCGTGAACGAGCTGCCGTGTCGACGAATCAGCCCTCAGTTCATCAGTCAGAGTTTGCAGCAGGCAGCCAGAGAGAGTGCCGTAAGTGTAACCAAACGCAAGCACACAGTGTTGCACTTTATTCCTCTCAGCGTGAATGCTGACTTGCACTGTTCTCTGTGTAAAGGTCTGTATAGAAGATGCATGTGATTCAAGCACCAGCATAGGAACCTACAGCTTGTTGCTGAACTCCTACACTGGCAGGACCATGCTGGAGTTCCAGGTAAAACATGAAATCATTTTGCAGTAAAATAAATGCTGTCGGTTGATGTAGTTATCATATGACTGATATATTTAGTTCAAAGGTTTCAGCTTTGTGAAGTGGTATATTTATTAATGTGTTATAATTGAACCTAATTAGCAATGATTGAGCCAAACACAATAAAAATCACAACCAGTGGGTGGTAAATCTACTTTTCATTGGAATCATTACGCCCCTAGTCTGCTTTTACCTTTTCATCCCCATTCCTTCTCTCTCTCAGACCCTGGCAGGGAGTCGTGGTATGAAGCACATAATATTTCTACCTTTGTGTAAATAAGCACGTCTGCAGCATGGGGGTTATTAGCAGGAGGAAATGGGTTCATTATCATTCCTGCTGCTAAAACACAATTCATAGAGATGGAGAGCTTCCAAGTAACACACACACTATACACATGCACATCCGCCGAAATGTAGGCACACACATACGAAATCCTGCACACACAGCATCGACCATGAGGTATGCAGCTGTCCGTGGTTCGTACAGTTTATACGTGCAGTCGGTGCAGGAGGTATCGAACAGTTTGGCAATCAGGCAGACTCATAAACAAGTAACATAAGAAACTTTGTAAATAGGTCAGCAGGTACAACACAGACTTCAACCCCAGACAGTTTACGTGTGATGTTTTCCATCTGTGTCTCATTAGCTCAATTCTAGTTAATGTATAGTCTCTCTCTGTTTAACGCTAATGTCACTGGCTCCTAACACACGGCAGCTGTTCTCTCAGCCGGTGTTTTAAAAATCAGGCTGAAACCTGCCCTGTGCAGAAAGATTTATAATATCTTGTCAAACCAATCAGCCACAGTTTAGGTGTGGGTTAAAGAAATATTAAAATAATATGTTATCTTTGTCAGACTTACATACACTGATCTGGATGTTTGGGTTTGTTATTCAAGTCATTCCTCATGGGGCTGCACAAGACGTTCTCTCACTCACTCTGTGTCTGCTTCTGACCCTCATCTCGCTGCAGGAGATGATGACAATTTTCCAGTTGTTGCACTGGAACGGGACGCTGAAGGCTCTGAGGGAAAGGCAGTGCTCTCGACAGGTAAAGGTTTTACCAATTACACATCTCATTCCTGGTTACGGCAAACGTTATCAAAGCATCAGCATGTGTGTCTCTATACGGTGATAATTGCCTGTTTTCCTTCCTCCACCTCAGAGTGTGATTGCCTATTACTCTCAGCGAGGACTTGATGAGTACATGCGCAGCAGCATGGCTCTGGATTGGCTCGGACGGGAGCAGAGGTCGCCGGGGATACTCGGGGTGGAGCTGCAGGCGGCACAGAGGGAGCTGGTGTTGGCTCGCCGTCAAGGCGTAGAGCTGCGCTTCAACAAGGAGAAGACAGAGATCCTCAGCTTGGCTCTGAGCCAGGCGTACATTCACCACACACCTGAAGTCTTCAGCCAGGCGCCCGCTCACTCATACAAGCAAGAACAATTTCCATTACACACACTGTACAGCCAGGACACCGACGACGAGATAACCCCAATGTTCAGTCATTCACCGACTCTCCATAAGAACACAACGCAAACAGACTTTTGTGGCTTCAAATAACCTAGAATAGATAGAATAGAGACAATGGATGAAGTTGTCATATGGCTCAGTTAATGAATCAGTCCACGAATGTCGCCACTTAATATGTGACGTCTGTTACAGAGAACAGGATTTATCAAACGTTTTCAGGGTCATCATATTCTCAGTAAGAATATTACCGAAAGTTCAGCAATAATGTCTAATCTAGGTATATTATGTATTGTTAAGTGTGTATTATTAATGCTGTAACATTAATAACACTCTAACAACACGTGTAGTTTTATAGCTACAAAACGAGATTCAGTGTCTTTAACCACAAGTGGCACAGCATTTAAATTATTTAGCTCAAATATTAGCAGAGTAGTTACATTGTTACAAGGAACTTCTATCTGATTTTTGCATAAATAGCTGTTATAGTCTCACATTTTATATAAGCAAAGTTCTATTGCGTTGTTTTAGAAGTGTGATATGATACACAAAGTACCACCCCAGTGAAAATCAAGGTTTTATTTTACCATTTGGTGCTTTTTATGTTCTGGAAGGCATGTCATGAACTGAACAGAAGAATTAATGAAAAAAATACTTTATTCATCCCAGAAGGGAAATTCAATTGAAGCAGCTAAAGCCATGGCTTCGCATTTCAAACTCCAATATTGCAACTTGCAGTGTGTAACGTGGAGTCATTTACAGTGTCTTAGTTCAACTGGTGTGCTCGAGCTGCAGCAAACACCAGGAGTGTAAGAGACAGACGCAGGACTTTGTGCTGAGTTTTACATCTAAGTGATTTTAAGTCAGGGAGGGGTTATTTTTCACAGAAACAAAACAAAACAAACAAAAAAAAAACTTCTAAATATTTTACTTTACAGAATTTAGTTTTTAGGGTGTAATTAACGTCCAGAGAGGGACTTTTGGTCAATGTACTCCTGCCAAAAATATAATGCTTCCCCCAGCCTCCTGCCTTACTGTCTAACATGCCATTGTGTCAATTTTCAGTGAGCTGCTGGGTAGAAAATACAGTCCAGTTTAAATGTGTCAGGAAGATTAGAAGATTAGCTTATCATACAGTGTAGCTGGTCAGTTCAATTGCAGCTACTATTATAACAAGCAGCACTTACTATGTTCTTTGTTATAAAATGCAAAGAGGTCAAGAGCATTTGACTCTCTTGGATTTGGTTATGGACAACAAGTGAATGCATTTTAAAGGGAAAATGGTGAGTGTATCATTGTAACATACATTTCAAAATAAATGTTTTTTCTTGCTGTTACTTTGTACCTGTACTGAAGTCACATCCCATTGTTTCTTTATTCCAGCCTGTAATCCATTCAGGAAACTATACCTCATTGAAAGATACCATTACCGTAGGCCACTGTTGAGTTTACACAGGTGCTGTTGCATGCTAACTAAGTGCGTGCAGCTTGGTAGAGCTGGTAGTTCCATAGCCTACCTGGCAAGATGAAGAGAAAGTTCACAGCACATATTTGAAAAATAAATCTTGCTCTCGTTCAAAGTGATTTTTTTTTCTTTTTTGCCGTTTCTTAGAGTGATCTAAGGTAATAGGCCAATCAGAAAGTAAAAACTGTGATAGGAGTAATAAATAACTTGAAATTCTTCAATCTTGTATGGCTCAACAATAACAAAGCATCAAAATCAATATTGTTATGAATTGCTGACATGTTCTGGACTGTGACATTGCCATAAATAAAAATAAAATAAAAAATAAAAAACTCTTAGCATTTAGTATTTGGAAAAATATATATATATATTTTCACATTTTACTAAAAAGTGGCATCATGTAAACAAACTGGCTTTTTAAGGGTTTAAATTATGAAAATCAATAAACATTTGTTAGCTATGATCAGGACCACTCAATTTAACACAAATTTAAAAAAAGCAAAAGATACATAGAATATTAATACATAGTATTTTTTAACATTTTTGACACAGTCATTTTTGTCCTCTCTGGGCATGAGTTTGAGTTTGTACTAAAAATCTGACGCTGTATAGAAAATAATAATGTATGAGAATCTATGTTATTGCTAATCACTGACATATCCAGTACTGAGCTTAAGAAAAAAAATATCCCAGTATGGGAAACCAAATGAAAACAAATATTTTCCATGCATTAAATAGTTGTGGATAGTTTTTTCATTGAAAATAATGGTGAGATCATGTAAACAAAACTGATCAGGACTGATTTTTGTTGAAAAATGTACCCAGTAAAAGTGGGAAAAGATTTTTAGGTCTGCGTTTGTCTTTAAATTGACGCCCAAGTGTTAAGCTTAGTCGCAGATGATGTGATTATACATTAAGAATATTACAATAAGAATAATGATACCTTTCATTTCTAATAATGTACTTTTAGAAAAAATTGCGTATGATGAAGTTTGAACTCTCTGGCTCTCCGTAGAGAGGTGGAGTAGTCACGTGATCAAGGCTGATAGCGGAGTTCCTGGAACAAACAAAACAAATGACAGCTGAGCAGCGGACGGGGGCTTTCGTCGCCTGTCACTCGCTTCGACGGCTTGAAATGTTATTATGAGGCCGTGAACAACAATATGGAAAACCCAGAGCCGCTGGTGAATACATTACTGAGCAGAAATGTAGCGTAGCGAGCGAGCAGCTAGTCGTTAGCGTAGCTTAGCCTTTGTACAACGTCTTCAGTTGTGTTAGTTAGCCAAGTAGAGTTTCATCAGGAAGGATTGATTTCGTTTTCGAATAATGTATTTTCTGAAAACTATATTTACGTTAGGTGACAGGCTAGTTGTTGCTTTGCCTTTCTCCGTCTGCGAATTGTCTCTACGGCTCATAGACGACTGTTTTGTTTACATCCAGTGACAGTGTTTATCTTGACAACACAGTCAGCCTCTAGCTGCTTATCGCCAGAGAGACTTGGACACTTTGCTAGCTGTTCGAGCTACTTGTTGTTGTGCATATCCAGAATACATGATGACTGATCGATTTCGGCTGATCCGCTGTTTTCAGTTGATCGGCGTCGTTTCCAGCAGCAGGCTCCGTCAGCTATCAGTGTGATCTGAGTCGTGGAAAACGCTGATGTGAGCAAACGCTAAAAATGGAGGCGGTAAGACCAAAGAAGACCAAGTCAAAAAGCAGCGGAAAATCTCAGGTGATTAAATCAAGTTCTTTACACTGATTCTTTACCTTTGTTTGCTTTCTCCTCATGTGGTCACATGGGGGATGTGACCAGATAACATGTCTCAACAAGAATAGCCATGAGATAACAACAGATCTCTGCATTCTTTACGGAGTCAATGCACAGATAAACACTCTATTTATCTCACCTTTAGACAGCTTAGAGTATCCAGTTTAACAAACTTTTAGTGCTTAGAAATTAAGAATAAACTGAAAGACCAGCAAATTATAGAAACCTCACTTAACAGCCACGGATTCAAAAACAAAAGCTCCTTGTTTTAAAATGACAGAGCTGATTACAGACACACTGCAGATGCGTGATAATCCTTTTTCCTTTTTTTTCCACATTTAACTGTTGCAGAGGCTGAGGCAAACGTATGTCTGATTGTTGATATATGTTCTAAGCAGGTCAGGAAGCAGAAGCATGGGGAGGAAGACAAAAGAGCCTCAGCTCCCTCGGCTGTCTGTGATGAGGCCTCCACTTCTGGCTTCACTGACATCCCCCTCAGTCTGCCATATCAGGAGCCGGAGGAGGAGCAGCAGGACTCTGTTCAAACCCCTGAGATCACAGCACAGTCATTGGACCTGCCCTCTGAGGAGCAACAAACCTCCTCATCACAGACTTTATCCACATCAGTGTTAACTGAGACTCTACAGTCAAGTGTGAATTTGCCAACCGTGACATCACAAGTAACGGTGCATCTGACGCAGTCGGAAAAGGAAGATGAGGAGAATGGCGGGCTGGAAGCTCAGGGGACTGAGCTTAAAGTTGTGCCACAAACCACTGAGTTGAGAAAAGATGCACAGTCATGGACTCAGCCTTGTGTTTCAACTCACTTTGAGGTCCCGAGTGCCCCTGCACTGTACCCATCCCTCCCTACTCTGGAAGAGGGTCCTGTGATACAGCTCTGTGAAGAAGCTGTGAAAACTTGTGCAAAGGAACCTGCAGTGTTGGCACTTCCCGAACAGGAGTCTTCTCCTCCGAGTTTGCAGCCTCTGGAGTCTGTAGCTGAACTTTCAAGGAGCAAACTTTACCCAGAATTACCCAAGACAGCTCCAGAGATGCAGGTGAACTCATGCACCTTGAGATAACATTCAGTGAGACTATTGTAAGGTTATAAATATTATATTATGATAATGTAGTAGAAAAAAGCATAGTCACATGATCAATAGAAATCAACGGTCAATATTTCCCAGATCTGGTTAGGTTGGAAATATTCTTGGGGTCTTTTCTGTTGCCTTATATATATACTCTATGTTACATGTATTACATAGCTCGTGTTTTTCCTCCACAGCCATTCACACTGGAACAGCTGAGTGTCTGGGAGCCAGGAGGGGGCTTGAGAACATGGTTGGAGGGTGTTGAAGTTTGTGCCGCCCAGTTCTGCGCTCTCGCCCGACAAGAGAATCATGAACTGACTGAACTCCTGCAGAACTACTGGCGCTGCCGCAGACAGCTGACACAGTCGCACACACAGCTGCACACACAGTCGTCCGACTCCAAGAGCACACAGAATCGTCTCTGGAGCTTCAGAGATGAACAACTCACACTTCAGGTGCAGTTTTTGGATCAACTACTAAAAATAGAAAGTACACAAAGCTACAATCGTCCAGAGTTGTAACGGTTCTTAAAATGTCTTTCCTACAGGGTGTGTGTGCAGACCAGTCTAAGGTATGTGGATACCATCGCTTCCAGCAGGCAGATTTTAGTCAGAGTGTGCTGGCTGAACTGAGGAGACTGTTTGAGGCTTGCAGTGAGCTGCTGCATCAGAAGGTGGTGCTGCATGCATATACTGCTCTGCTGTCACGCCTACAGGTGGAGTCATACTTGTATCGTCTATTAAAAGGTGAGACACTTTAAAATGACACACGCCTTCAAGTAGCCATAACATGCCTGTTTCGAACATGCCTCTACTCCTGCTACTAATGTGTCGTTCCGCTTTTGTTAAGTTCGTACATTACATCAGCTTTGTCTTGTTTGTTTTTTCTTCTCAGATTGCTCTGGCAACCAAACGCAGCCTTGTTCTCTCCAGCCCCTGAAAGAGGCCATCAGTGTCCTTTTTAGCTTCACACGTAGAGTCCTTGATGACACACAGTTCCAGACAGACATCCATCACTGGCTGGACAGATTGGTATACACACAGTTCTTTTCATACTTCATGTCCCACTGGCCATGGCAATTTGTTGTTGTGAGTCTTCATGTGTTCCTGGTCTGCTCTCCAGGTCGCCGTCCTGTTACATGTCGGAGGGCCCGGAGAGCATCTTTACCTGCTGTGTCATCTTCTGTGCTGTCCTGCTGGGGTGGGAAAGTGGGCTGCACCCTTCCTTCAGGTTAGTTAAGCCCCTTTTAGATATACAGTCCTTTTTGTTAATCTGACAGCATCAGATCGTGTTGACTTCATGTCTGAATGAGTACCCTGGTCAATTTTCAATAAACCTTGGGATAGTATCACTTTCACCATGACACAACTGCATGAAGTTACATTAACAAATAGGCACGCACACGCACACACTTGAAGTTGTTTGAAGCAATTTAGGGTTTATTTTTTTATTTTTTTTCACAATCAGCACATGACAGAGGGTGCAAAAGACACAGTTTGAGTTTCAAAATCCTAAAACACCTTTCTTGTTCACTCTGCTCTACGATTTCACATTTGTTACAAACTGAAATGTCCATAAATCACAACGTGACAGCACTGAAGACAGAGTGAACGGCTTAAATAAATGATAATAATAAATGTAATTTCAAGGTTGGACAAAACGGAAGCTGAAGTTCAGTTTGTTGCTTCTAGTTAGTTGTAGGAGTCTTTGGGTTTGTTATATCTGCAGCCTCAAACAACAGCAGGATCATTTATCATGTGGCACAACAGCCGTAACTTCATAAATTACTTGGAAAGGATGTCTGGCATGGAGACAGGATCGGTGAAGTTCTAACAAGTCACAGTGTGTACTTTTCTTCACTTTAGACATGTGAGCTGTCACACAGAGTCACAGTTTATAACCTGGAATTAAATTATTTCTTACAAAGCTCCCATCTCAGGTTGAGTCCTGAGCTCAATCACAGCTGTTTTACTGTTTGTACAGTAGTATTTAGATTATCATCACACATGGACAGACTTTTCACTGTTTAGGAAATAACAAATACACTAGTTATTGCTATTAGTTATTTGGTTTAATTAACAAGGCATTATTTTAGGTTCACTCTTGTGTTTTTTATTGTATTGTTATGTATTATGCGTCAGTTGTTGCGTGACCTAGTGTGGCGTGCTGTGGCTCTCTCTGTCATTGTCGTATGTCTGAATGAAACTGTGAGAAACATTAATGTCAAAGTGACCTGTGACTGAAACCATAACTTTAACAGACTGAGAAAGCACAAATGTTATGTATCCATTGTCTAAAAAAAACTTTCGGCACACATTTTATTTTAATGTCAGTGGTTGTACATACACATAACTAGACTTTTTTAAAATTGTCTGCCCCAGATTCAACTTTGGGGGAACACCTGTGGAGTGCAGCAATTTATGCAAGCTCTTGCCATCTTAATGTCACCTGCCAGGTAAATATAGCAGTCTCTGTAGTAGTTACTCCTTCATATCTGCTGACTGTGAATCATGTACTCTAGAATTATACCTTTTGTTTTTGATGACAGTCCAAGCCATCTGTAACAAAATCCCATCTCCTTACTTGTGGCTTCTCCCAGACACCGTGCAGAGTTTCTGGGCCATATGAAGCCATGTGAGAGTCAGAGCTCAACAAGTTCTGGACCTGAGTCTGGCAACTGGACCCTAGTGGATGAAGGTGGAGAGGAGGTAAGTGTTGAGAGGCAATGACTGCAATTTGAGAAAAGAAACGAAACAAATGTTTTACAGTTTTAAAACAATGATTTATCTAAAGATGGCAGCTACATTTATATGTGGGGAAATTTCACATGTAAAGGTGGCGATTATAATCCAAAACACTTCCTGTTAAATTCAGCAGATATCTCCAAACAGTAGGCTTGCTGTGTGTTTAGTGTTTGTACACAGCACTGGCTCTGTAAATGGGAAACAAACAAAGTGGCTTGGACCTTTCCACACAACACTGTTCCAGATACAGATTTGTGGTCATGGTCCATTTGTGGACAGGAGGAAAGGAAGGCAGAGGGGAATTTGGGGGGATAAGGGGGCAGTGGGAGCAAAAGGGATGGTAAATCTGGCAAGTACCATCTAAATATGCTAACTAGCCTCATATCAACAAACTCTCTCCAGAATTTCCGGCTCTACCTTTAATGGAACTGAGCAATGTACTACTTTCTACGTACTGCTCCCACTGAATAATGTTTAAGTTGCTGTCTTTCAGAACACAGTGTCTTTTTTTGTTTTTATTTTCCTTCTCTAATTTCGATGCAGTTGATAATAAATGTGCAGTGTGTTTGTCTGTTCAGAAGTAATGCTGTGTCACAGACGATTGTAAACATGTAGACGGTGATTTTTCAAACAGAATGTTCTGGTCTTTGTTCTGATCGGCTGAGTCACATTCAAAGCTGCTGAGAAAATGTGCTAACTTGTCACCTCTGACCATTTAAATATCAGTCTTGTGGCTTGAAACCACCACTGCTGTCAGTATTAATGTGTTGCCTAGGAACCGCTTTGTTTTCAAAACCTTCAAGATTCATATTAGGTTCAACTTATATTTGCCATTCACATTTTTTTTCCTTTTCTAGTACAAAGAGCTGTTGTCGCTCTTTTATATAAAAAAACAAGTTGCCTTGAGAACTGAACAAATGTTTAATAGATCCAGTCGGGACTTCTTGTACAAGTTACTCAGCGTTTAACTGCGTTGTCCTGCTGTTCTCTGTGTAGGATGAAGATCCAGAGAGTAGCTGGTTGCTGCTCTGTGAGGAGGATCTGATCTTACTGCTCACCCAGTTTCCATTCCAGCATCTCTACTCACACATGCTGGGGATGAGCAAGCAGGGTAAGACAGTGTGTCGGTCCTGTCTGCCCTTTGGTTTGTGTCACTCACAGTATGAACTGACAGACCACTCTGTTTCCAGGTGTGTATGAGCCTCAGGCCTGCTCCAGTCAGAAGATGATGCGTGTGTTTGCTTTTGCTTCCTCACTCATTGAAATTCTGGCTCTTGGCTTGCAAACCTACAACAGAGCCCGATACAGACAGTTGGTCAAACGAATAGGACACATCATACGGTCAGTGCTCTCATAATATCAGCAAAGTCTATATGCGCACACTTCTTCGGCCAAATCTTTATATTTGCATTGCATTACCTAAAATGCCATGTTTATCTCCTCTGCTTTCCCTCAGAATGACAGTGTGCTATGTCAGTGATCACTGGGCCCAGTACGTGAGTGTGACTGATGCAGATGGATCCAGCTCACATGCACACTCTTTGTCTTTGGACAAACTGCAGCTGGAATATGATCATCTCTTTCTCAGAGCTGTTTTACATGTGCTCAGAAACAAAAGGTGAGCGATTGGCCCAAAGTTTCCATCTTAACTGGAAACTGTTTATGTTACAGGCCTTTATATTTATTTGATGTGTTCCTCCCTCACAGGTTGGGCATTTGGTTGTTTATGTCTGAGATGCCATATGGGACTTTGTCCAGCTCTATGCTGTGGAAGGTCCTTTACGTTATGCAGCGCGCAGAGACAGCAGGACTAGAAACACTCAGCGTTTCTAGTGACACACACTCCTGCATCGAGGCTCTCAGAGGTACCAGTTTACACACTTAATCTGCCCATAATATTATCTTTCAAACACTTAGAACTAGCCCAAGCATTGCAATAATGTTTAGATGTGGCCATGCAGTTTCAATATATAAAATTTGATTGTTATCTTAAACGCAATTTTTAAGGCACTTTGAAAAACAGCCAAACACTTTCGATTTGAACTCTTCTCAAACGATTTAAACTCTGATGCATTTGGCAGCTTTGCTGTTTTGGGATTTTCAAACCAGACATAAACAAGTTGTATCATGTCATTCTTCTCAGTCTGGAGTTGTCATCTTGATTTTTCCTGACTGTCTCTGTTACAGACCCAAAGCACCAGGACAGGTTTGAGCAATGGCTGTGTGAGGTGAACAGCTCTGACGGCATCTCCCTCCTCACTGCACTGGCACACATGGCGACGCCCACTCAGCACTCTGACCCCGCATTCATCACCACCATCACTCTGCTGATTTACCAGGTATGGGAAGGCACAAAATGAAATACTGGAAGAGATTAATAAAATAAATGCTGTTTTTACCTATTGTATTTTATGTGAAATACACATATAAAGTACACTGGCTAACCTATGTTATTCTACATTTGACAATCTGATACATTTTTTTAAAAACTTGATTGGAGTTTTGTTTGTAACTACATTGGATTTAATCATTTCTACTAAGTGTAGCATAGAGAAGTATACATTTTAAAACTCTGGAAAAGTGCCATCATCACCCCTGGTTAGATTACATACAGTGCCTTCCTTGTCGTTTGACATCCCTTTTCTTATTTTTGCTTCAGGTCTCTTATGTGAGTGTGTCAACCAGAGAAACTTACTCCAAGGTGGGAAGGGAGTTGCTGGCTGCCATAGCAACAGCCCATCCCTATGTTATCTCTGTGCTCCTGGAGAGACTGAGAGAGACCATACAGACTGTAGGAATGGTTGGTACTGTTATTCCATTAAGATCTTAAGATTTCACCTGCAGTTAGTGTGTCATTAATATATGTGTAGTTTGCCGTATGTCAAACTCTTTGTTTGCGTGTTTTGTGCGTATTAGGTGGCGCTGTACTTGTGTAAAGAGCTGCCTCTGAACCTGTGGCAGCCACGGCCAGAGGAAATATGCGTGATTGGAGCCTGGTTGCTCCAGAATCCTCTCTCTGCTGTGGAGAACCGGTTGGCCTGTGTTATCCTGGAGGGTCTGAACTGGGGCTACCAGCAGGTAGTCACGGGCTCATTAAATATTGTGTTTCCAAAACCACCACAGTTGTGAGTTTGTCGTTAAATTCCCGTTTTGCCTTGCAGGATGGCTCTTTGGCCCTGTCTTCATTTCTTCACAGTGAGGTTGCTCTGCTGGTCGCTGAGGCCTATCAGAAGTACCTCACAGACAAACCGTACAGTGGCCTCATATCAGAGGGAATCAAACAGGTGACACTTTGCTCACAGACGTTCACTGTGAACCATCATGGCTTCATGACTTAAATTCAACCTAACTTTGCGTGTTGTTCCATCTTCCCCTCTCTTAACTTCTCCCTTCAGGTGTCTTACCTCGCCAGTGTCCTTCGTTTGGGTGTATCTCCTGAAGCATCCTTTAGCCAATGGGCATGGCAACTGTTGCTAAGGCTGAAGCTCCATGGCAATGCACAGAACAATAAAGGAGCCTGGGCGGTCCCTGCTCTGGCATCAAACCCACCTCCAGAGCTTACGCACACTCCTAGTATGCACTCTGTTCTGAGAGCTGTAAAAGCAGGCATCCCTATTGGTTGCTACCTGTCCATTGCCATGACAACAGTGGGACATAGGTTTGTACTCATACATACAAACTAAATATTTATGCCTTATTTGCCCATAAAATTTGAATTAAGTAATTCTCAAGTGGTTTTTCTCTGTTTTTCAGTCTCGAACATTTCTGTACCGACGGAGTCGGGTTGTTGAAAAGTCTGATTCAGTCTCGCCACCTGAGAGCTGCCGTGCACCTGCTGGATAACATCCTACCCCCGACCTATCCTCTCAGTTACTACCTGCTCAACAACGCTCAGTGAGCAACGTTCATCCTTCATAAAGCATGTTGAAGCTGCAGATCTTCAACACTAACTTGTATTCCTTCGTCTCTCGTGTCCTTCTGTTAATTCCAGGTTTGTAAGTTGCATCCAGTTGTTCTTGCAGTACGACAGCGTGTGTCCTCAAGGTGTGACACAGCAGGTCACACACCGAGTAGCACCCCTCCTCACTGGAACCACCTATGGAGACAATGTCCGTCTGCTGAACAGTGTCATCCAGGTACATCGTGAAAACTTTACTAATAATTTTTCATCAATAAACCATCATGAAACGGTTTTAGCATGTAGAAGAAGAGTGGTATTAAAAAGATAGAAAATTAACTGAAGAATGATTTAAGCCTTAGAAAGTGTGGAAAAATCACAGCGAGAGCCAGTAAATTATTCACCATGTTTCTGACTAAATGCCACCAGGTGTTTGTAACATTACAAGCCAGTAATCAAAAGGAAGAGGCTTGAAATTGTGTTTGGAAAATATGCAGGAACCTGGTGTACCCACTAAAATGTGAGAGATTGGGGATTATTTACACCTGTCAGCGATGTAGCTTTTACACACTCAATATTTCCTCCACGTTTTAGCAAAAATACAGAAGATCTGGTTTAGAAAACAAGAAGTAAAGTAAGTCTGAACTTTCTCTTTCAGAGTCATGTGGTGGAAAGTGCACAGCCTGGTCGGGTTGGAGCTGCAGCAGTGCTGGAGTTTTGGGTGGGAATTCTGACTCAGCAAAACTTGTGGTACCGAGACAAAACAGTCCTATTCCTCATGGATCAGATCTGCTGTGCCGCCTTCACTCACCACCAGGAGGAATGTGTGCAGAAACTCTTGTACCAGCAGCATAAGGTATTTACGCAGTTTTGTTTGGTTTGCATATTTTTGGACCCTTGTGAGTCTGACAGGTGCAGATGCTGAATCTCGCTCTTAACCGC
Organism: Stegastes partitus; assembly: GCF_000690725.1. Taxonomy (NCBI): domain Eukaryota; kingdom Metazoa; phylum Chordata; class Actinopteri; family Pomacentridae; genus Stegastes; species Stegastes partitus. The sequence goes on from NW_007577986.1 coordinate 58,706, forward strand.
CTTTAATAACACGATAAACACGACATTAACATTTAATTGGGCGCACATTGCAGAAACTGCAAGAGCAGGTGGTGAGAGATGCTAAACCAACAATATTTGTAATTTTTTTTTTCTATTTTCATACATCATGTAGAACGCCTTGGGTTACCATGGAGATCGGGGTCTGCTCTCGTCTCTGGTTGGATGGATTGCTGGTAATGCCACACCCTCCTTCATAGAGGGCCAATCCTTGAGTGCAGAGGTAAGGGTCCCAAAGCAACAACATTATGTGCAAGTACTATTGATCAGATCCGTGAAACGCTCAGTCCTGACAGGCCTGCTGTTTTTCTGTAGGTTTGGTTTGCCTGGTTGGTGCTGAATATGGAGGGTGTGTTTGAGGAGGATTCTCAGCTGAGACGCTGTGTTGAGCATGAGCTCCTGGCAGAACCCAACATCTCCCCAGAACAAGCCCTAAAGGTAAACAAACAAATAAGTTCTAAGTCATAAATATCTGCATCACTGATAGATAGATAGATAGATAGATAGATAGATAGATAGATAGATAGATAGAGTATGAATGAATCTAAAATCTCTATGTATAATAAAATACATACGTGGTCTATAATTTTCAGTGTTATACCATCGTCCTCAAATTTATTCATGCCCTCCCATTAAAGAAGGAAAAAAACAGCAGTCACTGAAATAAGTTGAAACTGACAAAAGTAATAATGCATAAAAAAATCATGACATTGCTTTTGAGTTGTGGTTCAACAGAGATAAATAAATACATACATACATACATACATACATACATACATAGCAAACAAGCATGATGGGACCCGTAAACTAATATTTTGTTGAACAACTCTTTAAGCCAATCACTGCAATCAAGTGTTTTCTGTAACTCTCAATCAGACTTCTGCACCTGTTGACAGGTGTTTTGATTCTGACCCACTGCTCATCAGCAAAGTGCTCTAATTTGTCCTGGATAGTTTTGTTTCTTATTTTTCAATTATTCCTTTCAACCACAATTCAGAAACAATGTCTTATTTTACTAAAATATAATGTAGCTTTTTTTTAAAAATTGATTTATTTACTTATTATTATTATTTACTTTTTTCAGTTTCTAGTTATTTGAGTGACTATTGTGAATTTTACCTTTTCTTTAATGGAAGGGTATGAATACATTTGAGGACGACCGTGTGTAGATGGTGCTAACTGTGTTTCTGTGTCTGAGCCAGAAGGTGCAGCAGAGGCTGAAGTTGCCGGTAGCTCCATCTCTGCAGCGGCTGCAAGTGTACCGCTGGGCATGTCAGGCTGTAGCCACACCTCCTGACCACCCTCTCCTTCCCCTCGTCTGGCAGAAGTTCCTACAGCTCTACCTTAGACAGCCTGGACCTGAGTATGGGTATGTTACACATTCATGTGTTTGTTATCCATAGCCAGACAAACCAGAGAGTTTGCAGAATCGGTACATTTCTGTTTCTGTATGTGTTGGCCAACAGGCTGGCTGCAGGGGGGTGTATCGGTCGAAGGTTCTTCCAGGCCTCTTCTCAGGCTGCTTTACTCAGAGATCTAAGGCAGAGAATACAAGAGGTGTCGGACTTCCACCATGCTGCCAGCCAGGCCCTCAGGGTGCCCCCGCCACATACACCCTCATCGGACACCCAGAGCGACGAAAGCCCCAGTAATCCCCAACCACCTTACCTCACCTCTCCCCAGCTACACACAGAGCTGGTCAGGTAGGTCACTGATGCTGAACTTGTGCATTTAAAAACATTCTTTACAGCTGTTTGGTAGTAGCAGCCATTAGTGTGTTTACACGGCCTCAGTTCTCTGCTAATGGGTTGTCTACAGGTTGTTTGGTGTATTTGCTGTGTGGTTAGATGACGAGACACTGCAGAAGCAGGAAGTGTACCTTCCCTCTCTTCCTCCAGAATATGAACCACACAGACTGGCACAGGTCATGCAGCGGCAACAGGTGGGCGTCTTGTTTTTTTTGTCTGTGTTTGTATCTTAAAATTTAGAAAGGTGTCATAACAGGTTAGCAGAGCATTTTGCTCCCATGTTTCAGTTTGTTTTTTTTCGTGTTTTGATGCAGGAACTGTGGCTGGAGTTTGTGGACCAGGAGCGTCTGCAGTATGATGAGAGGGAGGTTTTGTCTCTTTGGGAGAAGGTGCAGAGTGAACCAACTTTCCTGCAGAGCCAAAACCCTGGTTTCACTGACTACACCAGCCTCAACAATGGTATGTAGCCAAAATTGTCACTTTAAATCCTAAAGATTATATAGAGGGTAATTGTAGTAGATATGCGGTGATAAATCATAAAGTGGACTGTTGAAGTTATGACAGTCACTGTAAATCTGATATAATGTCACCATATTATGAGAATATTCTTCTGAAATGTGTGTAGACAGACTCTGTTTAAATACGACAACATATATTAGATCAGGCATTACAAATTCACAGCTGCAGTGCATCGATTTAATCCCTTCAGTACACACAGGAACAGTGAGACCGACTTACAGTCAGATCGACAAACTGTTTGACAGACTGAGGAACAAAAAAGTTCTACAGTCTGTTCAGTTGAGTGTGTGGGACTGTAAAGCTTTTTTTTTTGATAACAAAAGCTGATATTTTCTAAAATATGAGAAGAGCGGCATGTAATACTACCTGCCAGAGACAACATTCTTTTCGTAAATGGAGCTTGAAAACTTGACTAAAGCGTTTGAACCACAAGCTTGGAGGAGATGTGTAGCAGTCGACCTAGTGTAGCTTTGAGCCTAACAGAGAGACGTCTGTGCCGTGCCCTGATTTCTTACTGCACAACACTCTGTATTATAGATTAGAAAAACAACAACAGGATCCGTTTGTTTGCTCCAAATGATCTTAGTCTCCCAAGAAAATAAATGAGCTGTTGTGCCTTGCTACAAATTTAGTCTATATTTGCGTTCCAGGATGAAGCAGTGTCCAAACATTTACAGGGGAAAACTTGCTGAATTGGTGTTTTATGGACATTAACTACTGGAGGATACAAGTTTACTGGAGGTCCAAAAGTTGTTTCTTGTGTTTTTGGATTTATAATAAGGGAATTCTTTTCACACCCCTGTACTACACCATCTGTACATTACTGAAGAATACTACGATCATCCTCAGTGCCTTACAGAGACAACAGTTGAGTATCATCTGAAAACTGCAATATGAATGTATTTGGAATGTCAGTTTTCACCTGCGTAAAGAGCAGATCTGAACTCGTTTGTAATGACGTAGTTAAATCTGTCTAGTTAACCCTCACTACACTATTTGTAATGGAGGCTTCCACAGAGTCAAATGAAAATTACCTTCCTTTTGAATCATCTTTGCCAGTAAGATGTGGCAAAAATACATAAAAATACATAATTATGGGGGTGGTTCATGTATGTTCCAGCTTTTATAGTTATTGAGCAAACGCTATAGTCTCTGCTTTATATCCCAGTGAAGCCTGACAGTAAACCAGCATGCACAGCAGCTGGACCCCCAAAGTCTGATGCTGTCATCATTAATACACATGTGCCTTTCCTGCTATGACATGTCAAAGAGTCTGCTGTGAAACAATTTGTAACAATTTGAAGTTTATCTTAGTTTGTCATATCTATGTGTCAGGGACTGTGGACTAAAACCATGGCTGTAGGAAGAGCTGTGTTTGATGTTGCGCTCTGTGTATCTCTATATTCAGCAAGGGAGCGCATCATGTCCAACCTGCAGAAGCATCCGGTTCCTCGTCCAGCTCCTGAGCTGCAGCAGCACAAAGCTCCAGTGGCTGAGGTCCCTACTGCCTGTCTCACTGACTGCAAAGCTGCTGCTGAACTGTTGCAGCAGGACCTCAGCATTTTGCAAGACCAGGCCAGGTATATTGAGATCATATAAAGTTAAATCATATTCTTGTCATCAGTGGCATACACAGAAAATGCTTGTTTGTACACACACAAACACACATAATAAACCCACACAAAGCGACATGCTGATTCCTCAATGTTTCACGTCGGTATCAGGATTGCAGTGGCACGTGAAGCACAGCAGGTGGCGATGGAGCAGGAGCTGCTGGAGAGCCTCCCTTTGCTGTTCAAGAACCGACCAGAGCAAGTCAGCATGGCCCTGGAGTGTAAAGGGAAGGGAGGGCAGCCTTGCCAGGGACCCGCAAACATCACTGTCACAGTACGACCACTCACACTGCACCCCAGCCACATTTCAACGTGCCGCTTTGTCATGATCTGTTTAACAGTGTGCATTTGTGTGTAACTGTGTAGTGTGAGCGTGTCCAGAGGCAAGAGGCAGTGCAGACTCAGATAACATCGCTGCGCAGAGACATCAAGAAGCTTCAAACCGATGCCATGGCTCCTCCACCGCAAAACCTGGCCCAGGCTGCTGTTCACACTGAGAACTTTATCACGTCAGTACACACAGACCTTATTCTATCAAAGCAGATAATCCATGATGTATATTTTAACCAATACTACTGCATATTTGACACATTTGATAGAAACATTTTAATTGTAACGGGGATGTTTTGAGTAATGTGTGCGCTGTGTTTTATGTGCTCAGGGCTCTTGTGAATATGCACAAAGCACAAAAATCTCTGGCGGTGCAGCAAGTTGGCGTGTCAGCCTTTTACACGGTGGTCTCCTTTGTGTGTGAGGACACACTGCGACACCCCCCAACACGGCAGTATCTCTCTTCATGTGTGGAAATACTGGGACAGGTATCCAACATACACGCTGTACAAAAACCAGTCCAACTAGAGTAAAGCATCATTTTAAACTTGATATTTTGGTCATAATTGTAAATAATTTGTCGATAATATAATAAAATACATACAAGACAATACTAGACAGTAAAAGGGGCAGCTTTTTTCTCTAGTTACAGTTACTGCAACTGGTTCTTTTAATAATAAAATAACTATGTGACGTAAATGAAACTCTTTCGTACTTATTTTTTGTGTCTAGGTGTTTATCCAGGGAAACGCAGAGGAATGTGGTCGTGTTCTGAAAACCATCCTGGAGCAGAGACGCCTTTGTCCTCTCATCTCCCCCTTCTTCACTCCAAATGCAGCACCCAGTCAGCTCGTCTTCCTCTACCAAGACGTGGTGACGTCGCTGCACCTCGACAGTGCTGACGTCGTCTTCATGCTGCTCACTAAGGTTAGTCCAGATAAAACAAACTTAAGAAATATGCTGATGTATACCGTACATCCATGTCATTCCACTTAAATCATCCACTTCTGCCACATCTCTCCCTGTAGTTTGATTTGTCCCTGTGGTTGAATGAAGCCCACCCCGTGTTTTCGGAGAGAACCCGTTTGCTGGAGTTGGTCCATGGAGCTCTCTGCGTCTGTGGCCGAGACCCCGAGCCTGAACTTCTCACACCTTTTCACGTTTTCACCAAACACTGGACCTGGCTTTTACGCCACCACTTCCCCGACCATTACAGCGATTGCCTACGTCTGCTTATGACCAGTAAGTTCATTCAAATAATCTGTGATTGAGCAACAAATGTAGAATCATTTCCTGGTTAAAATCATCAAATAGCAGTTTTTCCTAAATCTAGACTGCTCGTATTGGGCTAGTAGTGCCTCTTTAAGTAAACCTGTGCCAACTATCCATCAAAGCATACCATGAATGTTTTATTTGATTGAGGAGTGGATGTTTCTTGGTATTTTTGAGTCATAAAATACAGTATACATTCCATCCAGAAACACAAACACACTTGAGAGTCTTGTGTGTCACGATAAACGGCATCTTTTCATTCCGCGAGTGCTATGTTAGACACTTCCTGGTAATGCACTTTTCAAAGCTGCCTTGAAAAGTTTTCTTGTCCCCCATTCAAGTGATTCAGAGAAAACACATTCATCCCTCTAAAGAATGCCTCCCACTCATCTTTCCACCAACAAAAGATTAAACTGATTAAGAAACGAAGCTGAAGGTAGTTGAATCATTCCATCAATCCGGAGAATCAGACCTGAGTTTAGAGTGTGCATCTGTTGAGTGATTCATGAAGACAGACTATGTTTTTTTAATAAGACGAGAAGATTCCAAATGGAGCTACAAATGCTATAAATCATTAAGGAACTAGAATATTCAGTTTAGGTGTTCAGCTTCAACAAAAGCATTTTAACTTCACCAGGCTCATCAAACCAGCTGCTGAGTCCCGAGTGCTGGAAAGTGACTCTGCGAGTGCTGGGCTGCTTACCTCCATCCCGCAGCACCAAGAGCAAAGCTGAACAACCCCTCAGCACCGCTGATGTCCCCGGCCGTGCTGTTGGATCCCCAGCACCTCCCTACAGATCCTCCATCAGCCTTTCTCCTCAGCAGGTGGTGTTATTAGATTTAGACCTCCTTGTCTGATAACAATCAATGCTTCACAGTTAAACAGGGTCAGAAGTTTAGTTCAATTCAGGTCAATTCAGTTCAACTCAGTTTTTTCAATTTATTTATTTATACAGTTGCTTGTAAAATGCTGGTCTGTCTCATTAAACTGTATGATGCTTAAACATTAGTTTTTAAGCCAGCATTCATGTGATATTTTATTGATTTCTAACAGGTGGATGAGACAGTCGAATGGCTGAGTGATTATTTCTTACGAAGTCGTCTCAGCAAGCCAGACCTCCGCAGCTTTGGCCTCTACTCTGCCTGGACTCCGTACATCAGTGAGGTTGTTTCCTTCTGGGACCATCTGATTGGATGCCTAATCAACGTGCAGCTCAGCAGCTGCGCCAGAGAGTCAGTGGGCAACAGCAAAGTAATGAAAGGTAACTGTGGATTGTCGGCGTACGTTAAGGGTAGACCTGTGGTCATTTACTAATTTAGCCTTTAGTTTTGTGAGTATTGTTAATTATCTGTAGTTATGAAAAAGAAATGTGTCTTGCACTTACAGCTCTGCAGGACCTGCACAGTAAGATAGTGAAGTTATTTAAGGCGTGGATCTTTCCTTTGGAAACTGGTGAGGGCGGGTAAGTGTGATGCAACTCCAGCTTTCAGATCGACATTGATTTTGAATAGAGGAGAGCTGTTGTCAGTGAGGCAAATGTGAAACAGATGTGATTAGAGACACAGCAGACTCCAAACAGGGCAGCAGATGAAAAAAAAAAACCTACATATTTCACAAATTAGATTTTTCTTTTTTCAGATTTTATCTTTGTTTCTTTTTGCAAGTCGATAGCAGAGGCTTTCTTCATTGCTGTTATTGTATTGATTGAACCGAGAGTGAGAATTTATGAATCTCTCAAACACACTATACATTACACCAAACAAGGCACAAACACAACACCTCTCAGAGAAAACAGTGGATTATTTAACTATTAAGCAGTGCTTGTAAGTCTGCCTTGACACAAGAAAGTCAATAAAGACTGCACTCCTGATTGATAATGGTAGAGAGCAGTTTAACACTTTACAGGGTGAAGAGAAGACAAAAGAGCAAACAAAGACATTAGAAAATGTCAATATCAGGGTCTCTTTGTTTCAGTAATGTGAAGTGTTACCCCTGGCTGGAGACAGATGCGAGTGCAGCAGGATGTCTGGTGAACCTGTACGCTCAGCTCACTGACACACTCCATCACAAATTCAGAGGTAAGTTCTCAGCTGTCCACCGTTCACACCACTAACCATTTTAGCTCTGGTAATCTCTGTATAGATTCATATTAAATCTGATAGCTTTTTGGTGCTTGTTATGTTACAGATCGTCTGCTACCTGGTCAGAGAGGTGCTCTGTGGCTGTGTTTGATGCAGTACTGTGAGAGCTGCACTTCACCCCGAACACCTGAGTACCTGCTGTACTTGTACCACACACACCTCCGCAGCCTGCCCTGGCGACACCTGCACCCTGACACTCAGCTCATGCAGCAGCTCTTCAATGTGAGATACTCGGCCTTCTGACTCTCGACCCCCACTGACCCCCAAACACACTAATCTAGACATGTGTGCCACAGGGGAGCTTGTTAATGTGAGACTTTCGTCCTTGGCCCCAGCTTCTATTATTAGCCTTAGTTCCCATAATTGTAGTTTCAACACACTGTTCCTGGAAAAAGGCTGTTTCTCAAGAACCACATCAATCTATAAGTGCTACTGTAAATAATCTGCCAAGAGTACTGAAACAGTGAACAAATATTATACTTGAATTCATAATAATATAAAATCTAATTTATAGACTGGTAATCAGATTTGCTCTCTTTTTTATATTTTGAGAAGATATCCATCATTCCCTGTTATTTCTTTATTGTTATATATGTCAGTGGGCTGGTTTTTAGGATACTGTGACTGCTTTAAAGATGATTCTTAAGCTATAACATTAGTCATAAATTTGTATCTTACAATATAATGTAATTAGTACAGTCCATTGACACCCAAGAGGTTTGATTTGTTTGTGATCTTTGACATTGTGTCTCGACGCTATAGATTTTTGTTTGTTTTCTCGCCTTTCTGTGCCCACAGGTGGAGCGAGGGAGTCCCAAGAGCTGCTTCCTCTTTATGGGAGAAGTGTTATGTGAAGTTAACTGGGTCAGCGTCCTAAGTGACCACTTACAAACACCTCCGAGCTCTACAACATACCCAACTTTACCAGACATGGGTACGCAGAAGGAATCCCACACCATGCTGGTCTATCTGCTATACATGCTAGTTTTTCTGGCAAAGGAGGAACAGCTCTTGAGTCAACAGGTGAGTCAAGGCTATTTCTGTGTCACATCAGGGTCAGACCTCGTGTCCCTTCTTCATTCCTACTTCATTATTTTTCTTCCTCAACCTCCAGGAATCCCCTCTGCTCAGTCTGCTGGTTCAGTCCACCTCTCTGCCCTGGCACCAGCTGGACCTGTCCTCGTACCAGAGCATTCTGGGATATGTTAGCACCCACTACCCTTCCTCCCTGCTGCTCAGCGCTGATTCTGCACCTCAGCTGCTGCTGAAATCACTGCGTAGTGCTGCTGGGCTCCACCCCCGCCCTAATGAAGCTCCACACCAGGTGAGTACTCAATATAGCATTGAGAGGCACTGAGTACTTTCCTACTTTTGGTTCAGTATTAAAAAGTGTTTAGACACATACAGAAAGTCAGGAGTCTTTGTAAACTAGGCAACAAATGTTTTTATAAGTGCATAAATATATAAACTGCCTTAGCAACTCATAGTTCATATTTTATGAGTCAGTCAAAATGGTGGCTGGAAATTACAGAGTATAACTGTCAGAGCAGCTGCATCATACAGAGTAGCCTTTATGTTGGAGAATATAAGAACTCGTGAATCTCTAATATCTGCATTTTTATTGCCCCAGGCAGGCACATCTTGTGAGAAAGTGGGAGGCTTGAAACAGCCATGCTATATTTAGACTTAAACAATTCAGCATCCTTCGCCAGTCCTGTATTATTTTGCCAAATTACGTTAATGTAACACTTCTAGTTGTTGTAGATTTAGAGAAGTAGTAGGACATTTTATACACCAGTTGAGATTGTTCCAAAGATCACAAATACTGGCAAGATCTGCACAATCCTCCAGACTGTACTCTACACGGTTCTGTTTCAAGATCCAACAGCGTTTTCTCTTTAAGCCTTGCTGTTAAACTTTATGTGCTAATTATAGAGAAAAATATACAAAATCTGTAGAATTTTGATGAGTTCAACATAAAATATAAAACTCAATGTCAATATCAGAAATTCATGTTGTAGGTTTAAAAAAATTAACATATAATCCCTTTTAGTTTGGTTTGGCAGTCATTTACTCTGTGGGAATTGTATTGTTGTATAAGATGAACTGCATCACCCAATAGGAAATTATAATTAATGAACTAAAAGTATTAAAATAAACCAGTTGTGTTCTATTGCTATAGTAAAAATGTATTGACATTTAGGCTTAAGTTGAATTGACATACTGAGGATATCTTTTGTCATGTGTACAACATATGAGAGATTGTTGTGTATTTATTCATGTATCTAAGTAGCATTAGCTCAGAAAAACAAACAAAAAAATGTTTCTTTCGTCCGTCAGGAGGAGACGCTGAAGGCCGGAGCCTATGTGTGCTGGTGTGTGCAGTCACTGGTGACTCTGGAACAAGGAGGCGGCATCACCCTCAACAGCCTGGAGGCTCAGCTGGAGACACTTCTGGAGAGCGTCATCACATTCAACCCACCAGGTACATTGTCCTTGCAGCTTTCCTCGTCAACATTATTAATCATCGGTAACCAATTTATTTATCATCTCGTTTGTTTCTTGTTTCTTTCTGCACAGAGGTGGGGTTGGAACAGAGGCACATGGCCTTCTGCAGTCTGTTCAGTGACTCTCTGGCTTTGCTCAATGGAGTGGGCGTCTCAACAGGCGAGGCACTTGCCGCTCATGTCATTACCTGGCTGGACAGGAAGGGGAGGGGCTTCCCTATTCTGCCTCTCCTCACGGCCTGCTCCCGTTGTCTCGCCTCAGTGCGGCACATGACGCGCATCATGGAGGCGTGCATCACAGCGTACTTCAACCATGGTAAGAAACATAGCAGTTACTGTTTTGTTTTGTTTATCGGCATTTCACTTGATTCATTGCTGCATATAAACTTCTATTGTTTTACAGGAGATAGACTTTTATGTCCAGAGTTTTTGTAAAGTTTGCCAAAAAGGTGGTTTAGTTCTGTATCTTTCTCCGTTTCAACAAGAGGTTTAAGGAGATATAAACGACTGACAAATGTTTTTTTACCCTCTCTGTGTTTGTCCTTCAGCTGAGGAGGAGTCTGTAGGTTGGGGTCCTGTGTTGGCATCGCTGCAGGTGCCTGAGCTCACAGTGGATGACTTCCTCTCTGAGAGCCAATCAGGAGGCAGCTTCCTGACGCTCTACGCCTTCATCCTGCAGCGCCTCAACACTGAATACACAGCAGCCAATGAGAGGAGGACTCTGGGCCTAATTAACACATGGACCACGCAGGTCTTCCCCAGGTTTGAACTGCTCATTACCTCATTCAGTTGCTTTTTAAAAGTCCATTTTGCATGTCAGTCTGTGTGCTATGAACTGCTGGGATATTATGCAGATTGACACGGAGGTTTTTATTTGTATCCAGCGGTCCTGGTGATGAAGCCAAGCTTTTCCTGTGGTGGCACAAAGCACTTAAACTCTCAGCAGAGCAGCTGCAGCCGCAGGCTAGCCAGACTGAAGTGTCAGGAGTCGTCATGGGTCTGATGAGGTTACAAACCAGGCTGCTTCAGCTGGGAGAAGAAAGACTAAACTCTGGGCTGCTAGGAGCTATAGGCTTCGGGAAGAGGTCTCCTGTTTCTAATAGGTAAGCCTGCCTTGCATTTTATTAGCAAATCAAAGAACCTGTAGTTCAGTAAAACCAGCTGTTGATGCATGTCTACTGCACATCCAGGTTTAGGGTGGTGGTGCGCAGCCTGGCATCATTCTTGTCCATCCAGGTGCCATCAGAGACTGAACTTCGACTCCAGCCCACCAGTGACTTGCAGCTCTCTGCAAAAGCACAGCAAGTATGCAAAAAAAATTGCAGTGTTGTCATTTTCTAGTCTGCAATTATCTCCTAAAAATAACTTGGTTTTCTTGTTTGTTTTTCCCTGTGGATGCAGACGTTGGGGATGTTGGAGGCCATGCCCAGCAATAAGCAGTACGCTGAGTTAGAGGACTCTGTGAATAAGGCTGTCCAGTTCATCCGCTACCCAGGACACTGTCTTAAAGATGGCCCTCGACTGCTGGCCCTGCTAGCCAACCTTCTGTACCCTGACCTCAGATACCTGCACGTTATCCGTTAACCATGACTTAACCTGGCAGACGCTGGAGGCTACACTTGTGTGGCTCATGTAGTGACAATACACTTCTGTTCTGCGCAGACAAAATCATGCTGGAGCACAAAGGATTCAAGTAGTGACACTGGTACTGAACTGCTTTTGTTATAGAATAATCAGCAACAGCTACATGTTTTATCAGCGAGGACTTTTTGTGACAGACACTCACATGATGCATTTGCGAAAAATAACTTTTGGCTGATGATGTGCAATGAAGGATCATAAAATCAGTCAGATGTATAAGCAATCTCATGTGCTAATCTCTGACATGTTTTAGCACTTTACTTTCTTTCATGTTTATGCCTTGTTGCTCTTTGCATACCTTGCCTGTTGGTTTTCAACACCATCCGTTCTGTTCTTGATTTGAGAGGTTGTTGCATATATTTATTGAAGCAGAATTCATGAATCAGAATTCAGCGCTGGGCTTTAGGTGCAAGTTTCACACCTGTGTGTGGAATCTAACAGAAAAAAGCTGAAGGGTCCACAGATTATTCAGAGGAAGTTCAAGGACAGATCTAATAGGCCTATAAGTTTAGCAGTACCTTCTTAAAATGGGGTGGGGATCCTACCAGGAAAGCTGGTAGACAGGGGTCGTTGCCTGCTACACTCTTGCTGTTGATGCTTGCATCTAGCTACGAGCTACAATCTAAAATCTGCCAATCCTAGGGACTGTACGCATACAGATAAATTCAATGGATGCCTGTATGAAGTGGTCATGTTTAGTAACAGAACATTTGCCAGTATTATTTTTCATGTCCAGCCAAAAGTGCTTTCCTTGTTTCTGCCAAAGAGATGTTATTTTCATCTGCTCAGCTACTTAAACCTTCTTGACCATGTACTCTAGTTGTTTCATCATTTGCTGTTACCAAAACTGCAGTCTGAAATAACACTAACAAAATACCACTCATGTGCCACAGCACTTGGCTTCCTTATAAAGTAGAAATTCAAGTTGCTTATGCTGCTGGTGTTACTCAAAGAGCGGAGATGAAATGCTGTTGAAGCCAGTATGTATCTGGACAGTGATTTAAGGATAAAGGACGGATTTTAAATTGGACTTACTGTACATTCAAAACAGTTTTCACATTTTAATTAATCTTGTCAGTTCACCACTTCTGTTGCTCTGTGCCATCTCAATAATAATGGAGCTGCACTTCAGCAGCCTGAAGCTCGCCTTATTGCTGGTGTTATGTGGTGACTGTTAATGTCAAAAGCATTTCTTTTTTATGAGTCACTGATCAGGAATGGGTCTGGAGGGCTGCTGCAGGAGAGGAGCTACAGAGCCAAGCTGCACAATAAAGGGAACTGAATGTCTCACAGCTGGTATTTATCAGTTTAACACAGTAATCTGGGACCATATGTATTACAAGCAGCCTCTGAGAGCACAGAGACTGAGCTCAGCTCCCAGGACTGGTCACTGGAGACACATCTGAGGGAGACACTGAACTGAGTGGAAAGAAATTAGTGAGGAAGTCAAAGACATTAGAGGCACAACGCATTGCAGCCTGTATAACACCACAAAATGGTGTTACATCTGAGTTTTCAGTAGTCATATTGGTGGTCAGACTGATAATACAGCTTCCTCACCTAAGATGACCAGGCTTGCTGTGCAGTAATTTGACGGGCATCCACATTCTGTTCTTAGCATCTGTGCAAAGGAACAGGACGTGTTCCACATGAAAAAAAGAAAAGAAACGATAACAAAGATTGCTCAGGAGGGCGTCTATAAATTGAGCTGTGTGCCTTTGTGTGCATGAGCGCGTGCATACACCCAGCATCCTCATCTGACACCACCACGTCTGTCTGGGAGAAAACCTCTCTTCAGGCAACAGTGGTATCTATGGTTACGGCAAGGGTAGAAGTGAGAGAGGAGGTGGTAAGGACGGGGTGTTCTGAGGCTGCGAGAGGAAGGAAAAAGGAGGGGAGGTGGGAGATGCTTACAGACACTCATCGCTGCCTCCTCTTCGCTCTCAACAACGGCCTCCGGTGTGTTCTGCGAGCCCCTGGTCTGTTGTCTCCCGCTGCTTAATCGACCTTCTGTTCTCCCCCCGTCTCTCAGCTCAGGTGACGGAGCGCACAGAAGTAGTCTGTATTTATGTTTCAGTCTGATCTCAAACACGGGCCTCGTAGGCTACCTCCTCTCAAACTCGTCCCTTGTTTCACACACATTCACTGCATACATTGTGCACGTGCTCAGAAGGCCCGTTGCTGAGACAGTATTCTTTGGCAGACACATCACTGTCTGGCAGATTCCCGTGTCACCATGGAAACCCAGCATCAGGTTAGGAATAGTTGTTCCTGGGCTGTTTCAGTGCGCACTCAGCACCAGAGCAGCACGTGGACGAGCTCCCATCAGTTGGCTGTTAGGATCCAGACATAAAACAAACAACTGCAGAAATGTGATAATGTTCTCTGAGAGTTGACCAGTTACGCAAGAACCTCTGGCAGTAATGAGTAAGAATGGTTGATTGTATAACATATGTGTTGACTTGGCACCAGCAGATGCAGATTTCACATCTCACTTTAACCGGATGTTTCCCACAGTGCATTTCAGCATGTTTCAGCGTCTGTCGCAGGCTGAGCCAAGGCCTCTGCATGAATAACACTCCCTGATAACCAGTTGCTCTTCTGGGACAGCTGCACCGGCCTCCAAGTCCCTCCCTGCTGCCAAAACACACACACTTAGCCGGACACTCAGGAATGTCCCTCTCTAGTCCCTCTACGCAGCCATACAACACAGCGACTCCTCTTTGTGATAACATTGTTTTGAATGTTAAATGTGTGTGTGAATACATGCAAGTGTGTATATTTGCGTGTGACAGACAGACTCCTCCATGGAGACACCCACCTTTTCTCGCACCTCCTCGCCAGTACGGTGGGGAGCGATGACTCAAATGAGTTTTTATTTCTCTGTCATTTTCTCTCTCTCCCTGTTGCATGGAGCAGGCAGAGCAGAAGCGCTTCACCCCACCGAGTGTACCTTCCTGTGCACTTAACGGTAAAAGTCATCAATAATGACTCAGACCTCCACCGGTGTTGTTATACATGTGATTTTTTTGAAAGCCGGGTAGGCTGCTTGTTGATCTGCTCCAGACTGAGAACGACGGAGAAGTGAGGGAAGGATGTTTGGCCTTCAGGATTTAGTGTGTTATTTTGTTGCAGGAAACAAATCTCTCGACAGCGACAGCAAATAAAAACCTCCAGTGAGAAGAAATTTAGTTGAACGGGATCATTTTTGGTTCATCTCTAGGTTGTGGGACTTATGAGGTAGGAGTTCCCGTTGAAAGTATGAGGTTGAGGGATACTATTTATTTTAAATTGCAGGCATAGCAAGGCTGGGTTACCAGGCTAAGTGGGAAACTGCCCTACGACCTCAGATCTCCAGGGGGCCCGAGAGCTCCATCTGTATGTGGCAGCTGGTCGGGAATATTTCAACTTTTAAACCCCCCTCTGGTGAAAGTCAAGGTTTGTCAATCTTTTCATGTGATGTTTTCGTACATGCTAGCAGACACATCATGAGTGAAATAACCAGTCGGCACCACGGATGAACATTTTCACCTTCAAACTGCAGTGTGCTGATGACAGCCACTGAAACACTGATTCGGACCTCCAAGGTTAACACATACGGAACCAACCTGTCGACCTGCAGGATGGGGCTTTTATTGTTATTTTTCTTCAGAATTGGTTTCTGTTTTGAACATGTATGGTTATTAATCACTCCATTATTGTGACGTAGAGTAGTTGAGCAAAGTCGTAGGTGAGCTGGTGTGCTCGAGCTGCAGTAGATGGCAGAAAAGCAGTGCAGACTACATTGATTCACTCAAGGAAGCAAGAGTGTAGTTACATCTAAACCATTTTAAGGCAGGAAAGGATTATTTCTGTGGAAAAAATAGACTTTTGAATATCTAACTTTGATACACTAGGATGAGTTTTAGGGGTTTAATCAAAGGTAAGAGAGGAACTTTAATATTTGTATGAGAATATAAGGACATCAGCTGACGCAATAAGGGTCTTAAAGTAGATACCTCTTTCGTGCATGATGAAATCCACTGTAGATTTATGACTTCTATTGTTTAAATTTTATTTGAATATTCCCAAATGATAGAACAGCAAACCCGGTGAAACTCTTTTTCATGTGAGGTCCTCCTTTGAGTGAGTGTTCTGAGTTAGTTGGGATTTGTCTGGTTCATGTTGAGGTTGAAACACAGCATCTCCAGCTTTCATCTTAGGGTGGAAATGTAGTTGAGGCTTCATGTAGCTTAAAGGTCAAAACTCTAAAGTAAAGTTAGGGTTAGGTGTCTGATAGTTTTTAATGGGACTGTTAGAGTTTAGAGTTAAGAGAAGCCTTAAAGTTGGGTTAGTTTGGATGTAGGATGTGACTGAATAGATAGTTCCATATTGACAAAGATAGACGAGGAAAATGCGTGTGTGTGTGTATGTGTGGAGTCATCACATGACTCAGCAGTGTTTATACCGACTCCATCCAGGCACGACTTCACGACACACTTTTTGTTTTTTGTGTTATCAGACTGTCAGGACTCTCTCTCTCTCTCTCTCTCTCCAAATATGACTGTGTCTCCCTGCACCTCAGCCTCACGCCGGCCTCTGCAGAAAGCACAATTCTCCACTTAAACCAGAATCCTAAATGCAACTCAGTGGGTTTGTGAACAAAGAGCCCTGCTGGCTGACTGGGAGAGGGCTGCCTTTGCGCTCCAAGCGGAGATTTTCAGACGCAGGACCAGGATCGGACTCAACAAGGCAGCAGCAGGCTCGGTAAGGAAATTTATGCTTTCTTTTCTTTCTTTCTTTTTTTTTTGGAAAATGGGGCATATTTCATCGCGTAAAGGTCGAACCAGAAAAGATCAAGATCACAGATGGGGGAGCAGACCCCTACTATACATTAATATTACCATTACGCACCAGATCAGTTAATTGACTGTGACAACCAAGCTGAAGCAGGATGATGAACTTTTTTGAGGGGGGAGATTTGTGTCTCTCAAAATTGAAATCTAACACTGATGAGAGCCTCCAACCCCCCCTTCACTTAAAATAACCAGCTGCAGTGATGTAGGTATGGATATATAGGTTTATGGTCGGCTGTGCGCGCAGTTGTCCGAGGTTTTCCAGGGAAGCGTCAGTGCACCTCAGTGTTCGGTCACCGGTTATTTCCGAGCCTGTGATCCTCCCGGCGTCCTGACGTCAATTTATAAGGACCCAGCAGAGCCGGGGCGGCAGCAGAGACGGCAGGGCTGAGGGGGAGACAGACACGGAGGAAGACCGAGAGAGCAACCGGACCATGTTGATCTGATTCCCCCGTC
Source organism: Stegastes partitus (assembly GCF_000690725.1). Taxonomy (NCBI): domain Eukaryota; kingdom Metazoa; phylum Chordata; class Actinopteri; family Pomacentridae; genus Stegastes; species Stegastes partitus. The sequence continues at coordinate 75,787 of NW_007577986.1, forward strand.
CATTGTACAGCTTCTTTCTTTTTTTTCTCCCTCCCCTGGTAGGATTCTCCTTTTCTTTTTCATTTCGATTCCGGTGTTTTCTGAATCTGATTTTCTGCCACTCGTGTCTGGTTTTCATTGTGTGAGCCACAATGCCTCGAGTCGGAATAACCCAGTGGTTGGTGTAAATGATGGCATGGATTGGGTTGATGTGTGTTGCCATAAGAAGAGGTGCTTCTTTGTAGCAGCAGCAGTGTGTTACAGTGTTATAAATGTAGCCAGATTTATTTTTTTTCTTTCTTCGCCTTCTGTGCGCTTCTTGGTCAAACCCGGAGATCACCGAGTCCTGCTCGGAGACACCGCAGTGTTTCTCCTGTTTTTCTCTGCCCAGCTGGTTAAACCCAGCAGAGGTGGAGGCTGATCATCTGTTTGATCTGCAGTCCTCTTATCATCTTATTCACGTAGCCTTTTATGATAAAGAGTGCTGTCCATAGGCTGATTTAATCATAGGGAGAAGCCCCCTGATAAAGCAGATGAAGGGGGATTCCTTTGCACTTAGCCTGACTACTACATCAGCAACCACAATCCCCATAGCAACAGTTGGGGAAACCAGCACTCTGTGTTCCCAAGTCAAAAGACTTCACAGTAAAAGCCTGAAGGAGAGCACTTTGCACCTTTGCCAGGTCAGATATAGTGTCCTGCTCTGGGCAGCATGAGCCCCAGAGGAGTATTCTAAGACCCTCACAGTTGCCTTGTGTCTCACCAGTGACTGACCACGGCCTGAGCTGAAGAAAAAGGGGGGTCCCAGTCCGAGGAGTGCAGCTATGGGGAAGGACTACTACAAGACCTTGGGCATCCCCAAGGGCTCCAACGAGGAGGAGATCAAGAAGGCCTACCGCCGCATGGCCCTCCGCTTCCACCCCGATAAGAACAAGGACGCCAACGCAGAGGAGAAGTTCAAGGAGATCGCAGAGGCCTATGAGGTACTGAGCGACCCCAAGAAGAGGGTCGTCTACGATCAGCTGGGAGAGGAAGGTGAGGAGGAGGGAGTTCATATGAGGGTTTGGTCCTGTCTGTGTGTCTGTCTGTCTGTGTGTGAATCACCGAGTGAAAGAGGTCAGAGAGTGCAGGCGGGCGGTGAAGCTTTGTTAAACAGGCGTTATGATGGATTAAGCTGTTATTGGAATAGCTCAGGAACAGACTCACTATCTAATATCACAGTGGAGGATCTTGGTGGGTTTCAGCCACTGAAGTAATAATGCTGTCTCCTCCATGTTTTCATGCTTATGTGCTGGAACGTGTGCAATTGTCTATTGTTATCTTTGGTGTCAACAACACTTACCAGCTCTAATACCTTATAGTCTACCTCAGCTGCTCGTGTAGTGTGTGTGTAACTGTGTGTGCCGGCTGACAGACAGATGGCTTAAGATCGTTACGTGGTTGAGATATGAATAGCAGCGACTGCTGTAGTTTGCATTTGTGGGTGTTGTGTGCATGTGTCTCTGTTGAAAAGGTGTGCGTGTATTTGTGTAAGTGTTTTGGACAGAGTGACCTGGTATTTCATAGAGTTCCTCCTCCACCATCGCTGTTGGAAGATCAGTGATGCTGTGGGATTTTTCCCGCCCACGTGGGCTCCACTCTTCTCTGTACCGTTACCCACACGCTGTCTTTTCTGAGCGAGGTCCTGCGTCTGGTATCTGACTTCATGTTGATGCGTGAGCATGTGCATGTGATGTCTCACGTTCCTCTCTCTCTTTCCTTTCTCAGGTTTGAAAACAGGAGGCAGCAGCTCTTCAGGTGCTCCCGGCAGCTCAACGTACCACTACACTTTCCACGGGGACCCTCATGCCACCTTCGCCTCCTTCTTCGGTGGCTCCAACCCCTTCGACATGTTTTTCGGCTCTAACCGCAGCCACAGCCGCTCCAACGGCTTCTCCTTCCACAACGACCACAGCAACGACGCGGAGCAGGACATGGAAATGGATGAGGATGACCCCTTCGCTCATTTTGGGAGACAGTTCGGCTTTCCTGGTGGGATGAACAATGGCTTTCCAGGGGAGGGCCGCAGGAGGAGGGCCGCGCCGTCAGAGCGCCTGGGGACCAGCCGAAAGCACCAGGACCCTCCAGTGGTCCACGAGCTGAAGGTCTCGCTGGAAGAGATCTTCCACGGCTGCACCAAGCGCATGAAGATCACCCGCCGCAGGCTGAACCCGGATGGGCGGAGCATGAGGACGGAGGACAAGATCCTCAACATTGTGATCAAGAAGGGCTGGAAGGAGGGGACCAAGATTACTTTCCCAAAGGAGGGGGACGAGACCCCTGAGAACATTCCTGCCGACATAGCCTTTGTGCTTAAAGACAAAGGGCACGTCCACTTCAAGAGAGACGGTTCCAATATCATTTATAACTGCAAGATCAGTCTAAAAGAGGTGCGCCATCCCTTTTGATCTAGCCTCTCTCTCTTCTGTCTTGCTATCTTGTTTTCTGTCCCTCCTCAGTGCTTTGTTGCAGCTCTGCATGTAGACCAGTAGGTAATGCTGCTGAGGTTGGGAGTTTGATTCCCAGTGGAGCAGACCAGGCAGAAACTTAATGCGTTCATGGAGCTGCAAAGTTTTAGATGACTATCCCAAAATGGCATCGCATTTTTCTTGCTGCTTTTGTTCATGATATTCTCGTCACTCCACCTGTGCAAGCGGTGGATGAGGGACGTGCCTGTAATTTAAGGGTAGGATTATTTCCTGGGTGTGTGGTCCCATCAAACACATGGAGACGTGAGTGTATGCGGGCGTTGCTGGAGGGCAGGATCAGTCAAAACAGAGTCTCTGTCACTGCAGTGTGAGAGAGGCAGCGGGAATGTGGTGTCCTTGTGTGACCGGGATGAAGCCATCGTCCCCACTTGTTCTGCACTGCTGTATAAAAAACACACACACACACACACACACAAAGCAGGCGCACAATCATCAAGCCACACACAGTCATAAACACACATGCAAGCTTACACACTCTTGCATCTTCAAGCATATTTGCAAAGCAGTTAAAGATGGATTGTAGTGTGACTGTGGTGACAATCCAGGCTGCTATTACTGTGACTGGCAGGACATTTAATTAGCTGCTCCTGCGAGGGCAACGAGTCCAGTGCAGCTCTGGTCCGTCTGTGAATTACACAAGCTTTAATGTTTGGTGGTGGTGGGGGGGAGTTGTTTGCACTCAACTCAAGCCAAGTCTGAACAGTTTTCCTCCAAAAGCAACCGCAGAAGTAACGCAGTGGAAAACAAAGGTGCCTGGCTGCACACAGCGACAACGTGAAGCCTAGTTAATGAGAGCACATTAGAGTTTGTTGAGTCACACTAAGCAGAAGATGGTACTTGATCAAGCCCGCACAGTGATTAAGTTTGCACTGCAGAACTCCCACAGCTAAAACCCTGCGCTCTTCCAGCAGCCAGATAAGAGACTTAAGTCTGATGCAGCTGAAGACGAGATGGGGGAGAGCAGGGGAGATGTGGCTGCGGTGGGGGGGTATCTGGGGAATATTAGGGAAGTGGGTCAGATGATTCAGTATCCAAAGCAAATAAGAGCTCATATTCCACTGCTCCACTCTGCTCTGCTTTCCTGAAGATGCGATGCTAAATGCTGCAGTGAAAACTCAGCACCACATGCGAGCTGCACACTAGACATCCTGCTACATGGCAGCTGTTACTATACAATGCACCAGAACACGATACAACCAAGTGTGATCGCTTCCATTGTTGCAAAAACCTCTGCAAGTCCTCATTGTACAGCACAGAAACAGAGGTGGAATGTGAAGACGTAAAGCAAATATCTTTATTTTCTCATATTTTGGCTGCTGTTTTGCCGCTCGGTTTTGTTTTCTGCCTGAAGCGTGCCCTGATGAGCAGCTTAGTTTAGTGCCGCCAAGCTCGTTTGACCACGCTGTACGCTCCTGGGAGGCGCCGCTCCAGGCAACTTTCAGCCCTGCAGCGTTGTCGCTGTGACAGCAATCGGAAGCAATTACAGAGCTTAGCGCGAATACAACACGCTGCTTTCTCTGGAACCAGCCTATATCTATAGGGAGGCTTTTTTTTTTTTTATGGCAATGATGATGCATCTGCAGTGTGCCGCTATCATCCGTGGCATCGGCTCTCCTCCTCCTGTCACTGCTGCAAAACCCACATCCACAGACACGTATGTGCTAACTGGGAGTGTTGGGGCTCTAAAGGCTCAGTGGATAGCTTTTTACAGCTCAGCCTCTCATAATCAGGGAAATGGAGGATGTTGGATCTCTGGAATTGAGGTAGCACGTGTATTTTTCAGCAGCTATTGTGTTGTAATCCTGTCGGTTCAGTTAAATTTAGCTTTCAGCATTCAGGACAAGCTTGGTGGCAGAGAGCCCACAGTGTTGTGAGGAGTCTGTGGATGATGAGGACACTTTTAGCATCGTCTTTACAGCAAAAATCTAAACCTGGTTTAAGCACGAAACAGTAATAACTAAGGTTAGGACGAGTTCCCAGCAAATGATTGCAAATCTAGAGAGTCTTCTTCCAAATATCACAAAAAGTGTGTGTGTGTGTGTGTGTGTGTGTGTGTGTGTGTGTGTGTGTGTGTGTGTGTGTGTCAGTTTCTATAGCCTTGTTGTCTGAGCTGAGGCTTATGCAATCAGTGGGCCCTCGGATCAGCTGGCAGTGTGTGTTGAGCGTCATGGCAACCTGTCTCTGTGTGTAAGACTTGTGTTAGTCAATGGAACTGTTCATCACAGGAGGATGAGCCACTAGTCTCCAATTACAGTCATAGGCTAAGTCACTGTAATGTATGTAGTGGGGGGGACGCTGATGTCATGGCTGGAAAACTCTGTCTGTCCTCTGAAGCAGCTGTTTGACTGAACTTTGACAGTCCACATGTACATCCCTGCTTGTGAAAAAAAAAAAAAAGCACCAGACGAGACAAGAAAATCCCCCAACACTCCTGATGCAGCATCGGCCGAGGCATAACAGGGACGGGGGTCTCTGAGGTTAATCATGTGCCAATGCAGGCAAAAGCGCTGTTACATCATGAGAGGCTGATTGAATTTAAATGAATGGTGCTGAACTGACGCTTCTCTATCTATTAAAACAGTTGCCTTGAGCAGCTAATGGCTTGATGAATTTGATCTAAGACACTGCTAAGCAGACAGGTCCTCGGCAAAAGTGGCGTCCTAAATAGAATATACATTATATCTTAATCAGCCTCTTTTGAAATCATTACATTCCAACTCTTGATATCCAACCCACTTACTCGATTTTGAGTATTTCACCACTTTAGTCCAGACTGAAAAAGCTCAACAACCAATTAATGGATTCCCCTGAAGTTTAGTGAAATTATTTACAGATGGGTGACAGATGAAAGAAAAAAACAGAATGCTTGACCCCTACAGTGAGGGGATCTGATGGCTTTGTTATGCTGTGGGAGACATTTTGCTGGCATGGTTTGGCTTTACTTGTCCCCTCAGAGGGAAGAGTCAAAGCAAATCAATACAAAATTGTTCTGGGTGATCACCTTTAAGCTGCAATGAAACATTCCTACCTTGATGGATGCCTTCACTCCCATCCGTAGGACATGAGGGAAAAAGATGTGATGAGCATTAAAATGATGATTGATCTCAACCCAATTCAACACCCATGTGAGATTTATGGCCGACATGCTAGACGGCGCTAACCACCGCTACCGCTATCAAAACGCTAAATGAGGGAAAATCCTTTAGAAGAATATTGTTCATCCCCCCAGTAGAGTCCAGAGACTTGGAGAATCATCGCCAAGAAGCTTTGAAGCTGTTCTTGTAGCACATGGTGGCCCAACACCTTAGTCACACAAATTAGGTTGGATTCTCCCTTTAATTTGTCACCTTTTTATGTGTTGCTAAGAAGATAACTGTAGTGACTCCCTGAGCGTCACTAAGATTTGAAACTTTTCATTTATCCTGTGAGATAACAACATATTGATTGTCACATATAATCTCACATATCATTGCTCCCAGATGATATTGTGACTAAAGTGATCTTCTTGCTTTTCATCTAGCGCCATCCTATAGTTTGGTTTATGACCTGTAAAGCTAAAGACAAATTCCTCTGTTTCAGCTGTCTACCTTTTATTCACTGCTAATTAGCAAATATGCCAAGCAATGACTGTTAACAATGTACTTAAACATACTAAACTTGACAATGTCAGGATTGCCATTGTACGGCGTGTTAACAGCTCAAAGCACTGGTTTATTGCGATGTCTCAAATAGCAACAAATGCTGTGACCAGTTATTAAAAAGCAGTGTTTGACAGAGTCTAGGTAGCTACAGTCTATCACTTTTTGGGTTATTTTTATTTATTAGAGAGTACAACATTACAGCAGTGCAGGACAGCATCTCAAACACTTGGATGACGTTGGTACCCCACAATCAAGTCTCCAAGTTTTTTCTGTCTTTCTTAGTCTCTTGACCGAAGCCTCTTGTAGTGAGTTATAGATCTTTTCTTTCTTTTATGTGTATTGATTGGTTTTGTAACAGTTGCCTGCAGATGCATTATAGAGAGAAAAGTTTGTTGTTCATTCACAGAAGTGCGGATTTAAATAGTTGTCCCCATTGAGAGCCAATCTGGTGAATGATGCTCACTGGAAAGCCTGTGGAGTCGTGATAACCACAGGTTTCTGTGTTTAGTTTAGCGCTTGCTACACTCTGACTGGATTCATCAGGCATTGTGATAAGGAGGTGAGGCTTAGTGTGTGTGTGTTTGTGCATGTGTGTGGGGATCTGACAAGCCCTCCAACTATTTACGAGCTCAGCCGATTCCTGCCTCACTTCATTAGCCCCGGCTATGAGACCGTTGCTAAAATTAGTCCCCAGTGCAATGTGTAGCCTTTCCAACTCTGACACAAATACACACACACACACACACACACGCACACACACACACACAGAGACAAAGACAGGAAAACTTTTCCGCTGCCAAGTCATGTTTTCCTAATGTTCTTCTTCCAAATGTTGCTCTCTAGACCCCGCAGTGCTGTATTCGATTTGTAACAAGGACACGCTTGCCGTCTCTTTTTCTCTCACAGGACGCTCATGTGAAATTGATTCTCATTCTCAGTGAGCCCTTTTCTGGCTAAATAAACACATTAACGCACACAAAGTTTGCCTTATGATGATGTACTAGGGGAAAGATAAACTGCAGCTTTTACCTCATGGAAACATTAAGTCATTGAGATATTCATGGCTTTGGCATTTCATTCCTACCAAAGATATTAACCCTCTCAATCTCCTCTCCTCTCCAGGCATTGTGTGGCTGCACAGTTAGTATTCCCACGCTGGAAAACCGTGTCATCTCGTTGCCCTGTCATGACATCATCAAACCAGGAACGGTGAAGCGACTCAGAGGGGAAGGCCTGCCTTTCCCCAAGAACCCCTCGCAGCGCGGTGACCTCATCGTGGAGTTTTCGGTCCGTTTTCCGGACAGGATCCCCCCTCAGTCCAGAGAAATTATCAGACAGCACCTCCCACAGTCGTAGGAAGACACCTGTAATCCTTCCAGCACCTCCACCACCACCACCACCACACACTCCAGACTAAACCCAGAAAAGCTACACCTAACACTCCTTCATCCAGTCCTCCATTATATCGTAGTCACTCTTCTTATGTCGTGTGTCAGTGCACACAGCGTCACACAGGCGCTGTGGCAGGATGAAGGAGGAAGGCCAACACAAGTGGCAGTATCAGGATGTAATTTATTCGTGTCTGTTTTGTCTTTTGGCCCAAGCACACACACAAGCACCCGAGTAGCGGAGCGGTGTTGAGGATGGGCTCAGCACAATTGTGGCTTTTACCGGAACTTCTTTTCTTAACTGTTTTTTACAGATTTATCAGTGGTTTTATATGCCGTCCAACTTCTCTGATCCTCGTCTTTTTGTGATAGGATAAACCGTGAGATATTTTTTAAGAGAAAACATTTTTTTCCAGGATTTTTTTTTTTTTTTCCAAAGGGGTTAAAATAGGATTCTTTTTTTTTTTATCCTTGAGTGTACCAGCAGCTTCAGTGTGTTCAGTGCAAACCCTGGTTTTAACATAACCCCCCCCAAAAAAACCTGCTTTTCCCATGCTTTCAGTCTAATAAAGCATTGTGCTTAAAGTCTGTAGGTCATTTAGTAAGAGCTGTCTCCGCCAAAATAAGTTGACGTGTGCAACGCCGCAGCGCACTTAAAGTCCCGCGTTACTCCAAACGATGTTAGCGTATCTCAGCTACACTGGAAAATCTGGGAATGACAATCACACACTTTTACAGCGGTGTAAGCTCGGATATTACAATCTGCACATAATATGGGTGCTTTTCCCTTCTGAGCTGTGGGGCTGCTCTGAACTGAATAGCCTGGCTCAATATCTGGGGGGACATTTAGGTGCCTTAGCCCAGTGTCATACCACATATGTGAACACACACACACAAACAGGTTACAATATATACTAACAGCCATGTTGAGTGCACAACAGACGATGCCCTATGCTGTGTTAGACATTACCATGAGGAGCTGGTAATTTTAGAAAAACAAGTAAGTAAGCAATGTAAAGTCAGTATTGTACTGTATGTAGGCAAAAGCATTTTTAAGGAGAGATTTGATACAAGACTGATGGTTTTTTGCCAATACATCCCTGTAAAGTGCCATACAAGTACAGGCTGGATATCGCAGAGGAATGCCAGCATGAAGTTGAACTGAAATCCAACAGTAAATAGTAAAGATTCCTCTGCGGGACCCAGCTTGGTTGTGAATATTCTGCTTTCTCTTGTGGCATTTGAAGGCCATGTCTCGGTGCTACTATGAGCAGTGCCAAAAATAGACCACGTTGGTGTCTACTTTTTGGTTTCATGGAGTCCTCAGTTTGTGATTTGATAACTGCTTCTGTCTTCTGTAACATCTGTACATCAAACTTTACATATGTACTGCAAGTAGTAAACCCCTGTTTAGGAAACAGGTTTTGTAATATCGCAGCAGCCGTTCTCTGTCTCAGCTGCAGGGGGGCTCTGAAAACTCCTCAGCTCTTCCTACTGTAGTTTACAGCAATGATAAGATGTATGTGTGAGTATGGATTACGAAGCCAGCCCTGGTAGGTCATATATAATATGTAAACGGGGAGGTGTTTGAATGCAGCGAGGTTGATAAATGCACTTTTAATGTTGTAAAAGATACCGATAAAACTACGAGACAACGGGGAGGGAACCGACTGATTTGTCTGAGTGTGTGATCGTCCTGCCTCTCGGAGCCTTACAGGACGCTGGACTGTGGCTACAACGAGACTGCACATGTGTTGCTGCTGCTGCTGAAAGACTCACTGTCACTGCTTCTGTGCATTTGACAATATTTATGAACTTTTCAAAATGGAAACAAATAAACCAAATGTGTGAAGTTACCGACTTGTCTCATTTGAGTTCTTGTCAGCTACACTAAACGGGACTTCAGGGTGAGGTGCACCTCAGAGCCGTGGGGGTGTTAAATTAATATCACAGTTTTGAGGCCTGTTCAGAAATTTGCATGGAAATGAGAAACCTGGTTATGCACGGTCAGGTTTCTGATCGTCTGCATGCAGATGTGTCGTGATTGCTCCATTTCTCAGCTACTGATGATGAACACAAGTTTGGGTTCTGGCTGATTGGGAGTAATGTAATTTATGGTCTGAATTTTCCAAGTCAGATTCTCTATTTATTTCATCACATTGGTCATTATATCATTTAGCACCTTTTTTATATTTTTTATTTTTTTACTTTTACTGTCTTTATACAGGGGCTGCAAGGTGGCGCAGTTGGTAGCATTGTAGCCTCGCAGCAAGAAGATCGCCCATTCGCGTCCCAGTTAGGACACCCAGGATCTTTCTGCATGGAGTTTGCACATTCTCCCCGTGCAGCGTGGGTTCTCTTCCTCCCACAAGGTCCAAAAACATGTTGAGGTTAATTGGTGATTCTAAATCGTCCGTAGGTGTGAATGTGAGTGTGCTTGGTTGTCTCTCTCGAAGTGTAGCCCTGTGATAGACTGGCGACCTGTCCAGAGTGTCCCCTGCCGTTGCCCTGAGTCAGCTGGGAGAGGCTCCAGACCTTCTAGAGGACCGGATCCATAGGTTGAGGACCATTGGTATAAAATCCATCCATCCATCATCTATACACCACTTAATCCTCACTAGGGTCGCAGGGGGGACTGGAGCCTTTCCCAGCTGACTTAGGGCGAAGGCAGGGGACACCCTAAAATCATGAGATTGCAGTTTAGAAATACTCACAAGTAAAAGTCTGACATTCCAAACCTTCCAAAATTTGTTCTGTCAATGTTCTATTTTTACATTTTGCTAATTGATTGTTAATATTGATGCATCAACATGCAGGCAGTATTTACAGTATGCATCAGAAGTGAACATGCCTCTGTGTAATATTGTTTAAATGTCAAGTGAGTCAAAATTGCGTCACCTCTCTAAAACTGCAAGTGAATACACCTGTGATCACTTAAACAACAGTGAGTACAGCTGTAATTTCCAGTCAGCCTAGTTGCATGAGTGTGGTTACAAAATGACCTTTAAACACCACAACTTTCCGTTTTGGACCCAGCTTTGGAGCTCATGTCTCTCCATGTCTGCATCGTGGCTCCACATGAAAGAGAATCGCCAGAGAATCTGAAAAATCAGATTTTGAGACAAAGATAGAAAAGGATACAGGAAGATGAGTGACCAACCGAAAATCAGTGGAAGCACAGTTGCAGCAGCAATCAGGAGGTATATACCCAGTCATCAGAGCTGCAATGGATGTCCTCCTAAAATGACACCACAGACAGTGGGCAACTTGCACAATCTGCTCTGAAAAACAGATGGGTGAGCGCTTCAGCCTTGGCACAGGAGTTATCAATGGAAATCAGAGTTTCTGTCACAGCTCATACAGTGTGAAGGACAGTGGATAAGGTCAGTCTCTGTGGACGCTGTCCAAGAAAAATACCCTTGCTTGCTCTTTGGCACAAAAGTGCAAGATGAAACTTTGTTCAAAAACTCTACAAAAAGTATCCTGATTCTTTCTTCCTTTTCTCATTTTTATTAATTTAACTTAAAGAGAAAGACAGAGCAGCACACCTCCTCCTGCAAGCTTAAATACTGTCAGATGGCTTCATTTACTGCATTGTTTTGTATTTCATATCAATCATTATATTATGATAGAAGTCACAATCTGATGAAAAGGAACCACGGTTATCAACTAAATGTAGAGGAATATAAAGTACAGTGTGTCCCTTTGAGATATAGTGGTGTCAAAGTAGACAGTAGCATAAAACAAAAATACTTAAGTAGAAATACCTCGGATTGTACTTAAGTGTTTGAGTAAATGCACTTTTTAGTTTGCACTACTGGTAAAATGTTGATTACACAATGATGCAACAGTGTTTTTCTACTGTATTACATATCAGACGCAGTGGGTCATTTTTCTGCAGAATGACTCATTTTACTTTTGATACTTTGATAATGCTTCTCTATTTTTACACAGGTAGGATTTTAATTGGAGGATGTTTGCCTTTAATGGAGGCCTCTTACATAGTTACATCACCACTATTAATTAAATAAAGCATCCAAGTACTTCTTCCACCAGTGATCTCTGTCCGTACAGAAACGAGTAAATCAAGTCACATCCTGAATATCATCAAAACAAGAATAAGACTCAAACTTGGGATAGTAATTTGCACATCAACACAAAAACTGATGTGTTATCAGTATTTTTTATGCTATTATTTTTTTTCCTGTCTGACTCTGGTAGTCTATGTTTAACACTGAGTTCAGTGGAATTTGGACATTTTCCATCAGAGTGAGTTACAGATAAACAAATGAAGTCAGACTTTGACCTCAACCTGCTAAAAAAAATTCAGTTGGACGCACAACCCTCAGCTGATCCATTCACCAAAAGCGATCGCAGGTACGGACAAAAAAAATAAAACCCCTTCTACCAGCACTGTGTTTGAGGATTTGTGAATTACACGCTCTGTTCTGCGGCTGGGTCAGGAGACAGTCAGGGCAGGTGATCTGCATTAAGACATTCAGATCATGTGAACCAACTGCAGCGGTTGATAAACAAAGTCTTTGTGTCTGTGTACCACATGGTGAGGATAGAGTGGACAATTAGTGAACCGTTAAAAGGCTGCATGAGATGTGCTCCAGCAACGCTACACTGTGACTAAAGCTATATAGCTGCATCAGCTATTTCTAGCGCTACGGCCGGGTTCACAGAGGGTTCACATAATGAAACACACTTTTGAGCTGCGAGGATGAAAAAACTACTAATAACTAAAACTAGGTCACCCAATGTTATTTTTGCTGCTTTCATGTATAATGGTTGTTGCTTTGTGAAAGGCTTTGGCATATGTAGAGGATGCATGGATACTCAAGACCCCTGCTGTAGGTCAGAGTTAATGAATTCAGACGTGAGTGATAATCAGTAACAGAGTATTAGGACTTAGTCACGATGACTGGACGTCCACTTCCTCAAGAGTCTACACCTGACACTCTCCTCTGTCACCGTCTTTCCTCCATCAGGTCCTCAGAGTTGCAGCATGAACACCTTTGTGACTCTGTCTACAGGGCAGAGGATGCCCATGGTTGGACTCGGCACATGGAAGAGTGCTGCAGGACAGGTACGGCTACAAACACAGGTTGTAGATATTGTTACATTCTAAAGATATGGATTGTGCGTCCATGTGTCCTCAGGTGAAGCAGGCGGTGCTGACGGCTTTAGAGTGCGGATACAGACACGTCGACTGTGCTGCCGCTTACGGCAATGAGCAGGAGGTTGGAGAGGCCCTGGCTCTGTGGGTCGGTCCTGGGAAGGTGAGAAACTCTGGTTATGTTTCATTTATATGATTCTCACAGTTTGTTCCTGGCCTTGCAATTGGCAATCTCAAGTCAAGGTGCAATTTAGCCAGTTGGTTCAGTTATCAGCAATATCAGTGAAAATCAAGTTTTTGACCTTGTTAACATGCGCATATGGTGTTTTTTTTTCTATGCAAGAAGAGACATCACAAGTACAGGGTTTTTATAGGTAACAAATCTAAGAAAGCAATCCTTCAGCTTCAGCAAGTGCAGATGGGTGGATAGAAAAAGGCGAGGACTTAATAGATCCACA
>NW_007577986.1:89663-91642 GCF_000690725.1 Stegastes partitus
TTAGTAACAGTCTGTAGAGATGCAGGAAATAAATGATACAAATCTGACATTTAAACGTGGTTATTCAGATCGCCCAAGTGTTTCCCTGTAATTCTGAACACCGGTGGTTTGTATACCTGTTGTCCACTCCACTCCAGGCTCTGCCCCGTGAGGAGGTGTTTGTGACCTCCAAGCTGTGGAACACCAAGCATGACCCTGAGGATGTTGAGGAGGCGTGCAGAACCAGCCTGGCCCACCTGGGTCTCTCCTACCTGGACCTTTACCTCATGCACTGGCCAATGGCATTTCAGTGAGCAGCTACACATTCAACAACATAACGTCTTCTTCCCACCGGCTGTTATTATGCAACCTTAGGATCAGCGTGAAGGTGAAATTCAACATATCACTTTACCTGATGCAGTCGTCTATATGTGGTTGTTTCAGGCGGGGGAAGGAGCTGATGCCTCGGCGGGAAGATGGAAGTATTTGTTACTCTGACACACACTACAGAGATACTTGGAGGGCCATGGAGAGCCTGGTTGATAAAGGTTTAGTCAAGGCTATAGGAGTGTCCAACTTCAACGCCAGGCAGATTGATGATATCATCAGCATGGCTCGGCACAGACCAGTAGTGAATCAGGTACAATGATTAAGCCAGAACTGAATTAGAATTATGTCTCAGAAACAGAAACAGGCTTGAAATTGTGAATAAAAATATCTCATTGCACCACAGGTTGAATGTCATCCTTATTTGTCTCAAGCAGATCTTCTGTCACACTGTCGGTCAGTGTAATGTCTTTTTTCTGAGATTTATACCATGAAGATATTGTTCCTGTTGCATCAGTAACAGTGCTCGTACCTCTGTCTCAGGTCAGTGGCGGTTTGTGTGACAGCTTACAGTCCTCTGGGCAGTGGAGACAGACCCTGGGCCTCTCCTGATGAGCCAAGCCTGCTGGCGGATCCTCAACTGGGAGCCATCGCCCAGAGATATCAGAGAACGCCTGCCCAGGTTATACTCAGGTAGGCCAGGAAAACTTCAAAGTAACCCACAAAGCACAGGGCTGACCCATTTCTCAGCTTCTGTTGTAAATTTGGATTACTTCCGCATAAGTGAAACTCCATCACGACATGCAGGTGGCACATTCAGAGGGGCGTCGTGTGCATCCCCAAAAGCGTGACGCCCGCCAGGATCCAGCAGAATTTGAAGGCGTTTGATTTTTCCTTGTCACAAGAGGACATGAAACTGATTGAATCCTTCAACCGCAACCAGCGTTTCATCGTTCCATCAGTCGAGGTGAGTCACTGATCTTATGACACCTCGCATTTCATAACCACCTCTCCCCCACAGACCGCCTGCTGAGCTCCAATTTCTTATGTTTATATATATAACGGCCACATCAGTCCAACACATTAGCTGCTGCAGACTTCCTCTGGGGCAGACACATGGCTGAAACATCAGACGGTTTTAGATTTCACTGACTCCGATATGCACAGTAGTCACACTGTTTATAAGAGGTGCACAGTGCTGTGTTTTGGGTCAGCTGGGTGCAGTTATTCTCTGCTGGATGAATGATTAAAACGTAAATTGTCATGTACCAACGACAGCGCTTGTATAACCAATTTGTTTTTCCTTTCTACAGAGAGGTGGCAAGAGAGTGTGGCGAGACGCAGAACATCCTCATTTCCCCTTCCATGATCCTTACTGAGTCTACAAATGCAACAATTTACCTTTTGATTGTTGTCAAATACATTTATTTCCTCTCTTTGAAAAGAAATGCCCTGCAATAAACACCATCTAGGTCACTAAATTTGTCAAATATTGCTGAAGGGAATGCACACAGAGCATAATAAAGAAAAAAATAAAACACGATACCACTGCATTAAGTTTTCTGTCACACCCAGAGTGACACTGTGTGGTCAGGAACAGAACTGCCTCTCTGGTGACAACACCTTCGATCATATGGTGCCTGCATGTTTTTACTCCCTCTGCAACAGACCTC
>NW_007577986.1:98005-113201 GCF_000690725.1 Stegastes partitus
TTATTATTATTATTTATTATTGTTTATTATTATCGACTTTTGAAACGCGACTTTGAGGGCCCAAGCATGCTCGACAACTCACCAAAATCGCCACGCACGTCAGGACTGGCGAAAAATTTGATATTTTAATGGACTTGGACATGTCACTGCCAAAATGGCTCCACAGCGCCACCTTGAAAATTTCAATGAAGTCCTATCGGAAGCACGTATGACCTACAGCTACGCAATTTGGTAGGCATATAGAGCTGGTCGGCACAAATAAAAATATCTCTCCGCTTGCGGCTTTAATTAATAAATAGTTGCAGCTCCTCACTAAAACAACTATTCAACCAAGAATTACCCTTTAAAGACCTCTACGGTGTCTAAATGGTATCAGCACAGGCTGTCCACATTCTTTCCTCTATAATCAGCAGCCAAATACCTTTGTGGCATGTCACCTCTCTGCATGTTTTCTGTCTCACTGGCAACCAATCAGAGGAAGAATAAAAACAACATAGAAAAAAAAATTGTAAACAGAAATTAACCCTGACAACAGTAATATAAACCCTACAATTCTGATAAGCATGTCTCTATTGAAGATAATTAATCACATACATTTTCTTTGTTGTAAAATGCACTTAATATTGTACATATCCTCTGTGCTAAGCTTTCTGGATACAGATATGTACCCAGACTGTCCATAAATAAGTTTAAAACAGACACTGGGAATACTTCAGTTTCGTGAGATTTTATTTTCAACAACATAACCTTGACAAATTTGTAATACATTAGATGCTACTGTTTATTTAAAAAAAAGAGGAAGTCATTAGCAATATGTTTTTTTCTTTTCTTTCTGAGTCTAGCATAGAATCCCATCACTATAGCCATTCATGTTGGTTGTGATATACTGAGAATGAGGCCACTCAATAAACGCCACCCCCCCACCCCCCCATCCCACCGGGGAAAAAAAAAAAACAAAAACAAAAAAAATCTGCATCAGTCACTCACCTTCCATTTCCAACATCCCCTTACCCCCACCCACATCAAAGCCAGGGCAAACCAAGCGGCTACATGCTTTCTCCGAGGGAAATCATACAAAAAAAAGGAACACATGAAAGAAGCACAAAGTCCTAAAAATGTGGAATCTGGTGAGAATTTGTACAGGTGTGATCCCGGTACTGACCACTGTGGGGCAGTGTACATTTATCCGTAAAGGTCATCGTCGTTATCTTCGTTGAACACTGGACCACTACCAGTTCCGCCTGAGCCATGGCTGGGACCACTGCCGCCTGTAGCACTGGAGGGAAACCTGAAAGACACAGAATGAAGTTATTTACCCAGTTTTCATTCCAGAATATGAAAACTCCTAATATTTGTCCATTTTTAATCATTTCGTTTTTTTCTGGGGTCAGTGGGGACACGGTATGACTGTACAAGCATGTTTTCGCCTAATGTTTAAAAGGACCAGACAGGTTTGAAGAGGATCAATCCGCTCATATTTAAATGCTCCAGTATGGCTGTCAATCAAAACAAGCCTTCAATAGCAAAACTGCAGAAAGAGGGACATCCCGCTTTCATGGAGTCATTCTTCAAAGCTGAAATACAAAATTTTCAATACTAATGCCAATGTAAAATGAAAGAAAGTGTACCTGAAGCTGCCAAAGCCACGGCTCTGCTGCAGTGTCTGAGCAAACATCTCATATTTGCGAATGTCATTGTCACTGACGGAGCGACGAGCGAATCGCATTGCCTCCTCAAAGTGGTCCTTCCTAATCTCTGGCACGGGATCATCCTCTTCCACCTCCTACGAAGAAGAGAGCGTCAAAATATGAGACATCAAAAGCAGCAGCAGCAGCAGCAGCAGCAGCGCAGTCGT
The DNA here is from genome assembly GCF_000690725.1 of Stegastes partitus. Lineage (NCBI taxonomy): Eukaryota > Metazoa > Chordata > Actinopteri > Pomacentridae > Stegastes > Stegastes partitus. The sequence goes on from NW_007577986.1 coordinate 99,861, forward strand.
GCGCAAATGCTCATTCAGATGTGAAAAAGCGAACAAGAAGACAGAACAAGTACTGACCATAGCTGACGGGTTGGTCTGCCTCTCCCTCTCTCTGCGGATCTCGTTCTCGATGCTCTCTCTGATGGCCAGTTTACACGCCCGCTGGCAGATCTCTGTAAGATCAGCTCCAGAGAAGCCATTGGTCATCTTAGCCAGGAAGTCCAAGTCCACATCCTGTCAAACAAAAGAACAACAATAAAAGTTCAATTCTGCTCTTATTTAGTTTCTTATTCTTCAGGGTTTTCTTTTATCTGAAAATATTGTTTTTTGTAACTTGTGACAATCTTTGACTGGGGATATGAACGTTTTTGGGAGCCAACTTTTTTTCCCCCCAAAACCACAAGGATGTATAGATTTTAAAATGGCAAAGCAAGTGTTTATCCATCTATTTGAATAATATAAGAGTTCCTGCATTAGGTAGGAATAAAATGAATAGATATCCAACTTAAAATAAAGGCCCTCATTCTAACAGAACCTTTAAAATAATAGTTCAGCTCTGCATACAAGCCAGACACTGCACAAGCAGTGGGTGCGTTGGTGGTGTGAATAATGAGTAGCAGCATTGTCACCTTGCTGATGGGACTCTTGCGGAGGTTGGCCTTCAGGATGCTGATCCTGCTCTTCTCGTCGGGCAGTGGGATGTAGATGAGCTGATCCAGACGGCCAGGTCTCAGGATGGCAGGGTCGATGATGTCTGGTCTGTTTGTGGCTCCAATGATGAAGACGTTCTTCTTGCTCGACATTCCGTCCATCTCAGTCAGGATCTGGTTGATGACACGGTCGGCAGCTCCACCGCCGTCTCCCACGTTGCCGCCACGGGCCTTGGCTATGGAGTCCAGCTCATCAAAGAAGAGAACGCATGGGGCTGCTTGACGAGCCTAGAAAAATAACAAACACACAAAATCGTGTTAGAAAACAACATAGAAGTCATTTTTTTAGAGGTAAATCAGCTTCAACTTTAAAGATGGCGACTGTCCTGCAGTTTAAACGTACAACATCAAAAATGTATTGTTTGTTCCCACACAAGTTCTATGACTGACACCAACAACACTCTCACCTTGTCAAAGATCTCTCTGACGTTGGCTTCAGACTCTCCAAACCACATGGTGAGCAGCTCAGGTCCTTTGATGGAGATGAAATTTGCCTGGCACTCATTGGCAATGGCTTTGGCCAGCAGAGTCTTACCACAACCAGGGGGACCGTAGAAGAGCACTCCCTTGGATGGGGTCATGCCAAACTTGAGGAACTTGTCTGGGTGTTCCACTGGGTACTGAAAGAAGGAGAGGGGAAAAAAACAACACAGTAAGACTCTAAGTTTACAGGTTGTCATGTATCAGTTACAGACATGATCGCACTTCTGGAAGAGACTCATACCTGCACCAACTCCTGCAGCTCCCTCTTGACATCATCCAAACCTCCGATATCCTCCCAGGTGATGTTGGGCACCTCAACAACCGTCTCTCTCAGTGCTGATGGGTTGCTCTGGCTCAGAGCCCACTGCAATACAACGTTGATCATGTTGGTAATGACTCAGAGGGCTACTGTTGGCTATGTGACACCACCTTTCCATCACCCCATATCAAAGATCACATTACAAGTCTTACCTTGAAGTCATCCATGGTGACAGCAAGAGAGTTCATGACTTCAGCATCAATGGTCTCATCCTCAAGGTCGATCAGGTCCATCTTCTTCCTAATAGCCTGCAGGGCAGCCTCAGAGCAGAGTGCAGCCAGATCGGCACCCACATGCCCATGGGTCTCATTGGCTACCTACAATATGATACAGAGAGTTTAATACATCACAAAAAAGTATCCATGCAATACAGCAAGCTACATGTGACAGGAAGTTTGTATCTGTGTATTTATGAGCTCAGCTGCTTCATAACTAATGATGACTGTGTCACAGGGATTGGCCAGTGTCGAGATTCAACACATCATATGCCAAGCACTCTGGCCAAGAGTGATCACAGCCATCAAGGTCAGTAATGAAGGAATGTGAACAGAACATTTTTGAGAAGTCTTTTTGGATTAAATACATACATGCTATCTGATTCTTTATGACACAGAATTGTCAGCAATTAGCGATGCTGTTCCATTTCTGTGTGACTGGTAATAATAACCACATGACTACCTCTCCTTCAGTGTGTTTTATGGTGTCACTTAACAGGAAAGAAATTATGTGTACAAACCTGTTCTAGGTCAACATCGTCAGCCAGTTTCATGTTCTTGGTGTGAATCTGGAGAATCTCCAACCTGCCAGTGGCATCGGGGATGCCAATGTCCACCTCCCTGTCAAAACGCCCTGAAGGTAATGTCAAAAACAGACATTAGTTACCATGATATGAGCAATACAGACGCACACCGGACGCATCAAGATGATTCAAAATCACCATCTGCAAGAATTAAGCGTCTCCTCAATAATGGAGTGGGCAGCGGAAGTAACATTTAAGACCTTTAATATGAACGACCGCATTTAACTACACATCAGTATTTGATGATTAAGCAAGATTCACTTCCAGCCCTTTGTCAAAGCTGTCAAAAACATCCTATCACATCCTTTTAAAACTGTGCAACTGCAGAACTGCGAGACACTGACCCACTAGTGAACTGCAGAGCACACAGAATAAATTCCAGCCAGCAGTTCTAATCAGAATTATGACGGCATGCTTTAGGGAGCCAAACAAGAAGATCTCTTCATGTTATATAAAGCATGACACCATCGTTCTGAGTCTACTGCAATAACACAGTGTATCTTAGGTGCACAACGCCACTTAAGTAATGCTGTTGATTGAAAATTGTATTAGGATTTGCTAAAGGGTGAGCTTCAAACCTGTTTGCTACAATAATCAAGTGGGATATATTTAACTGCTGACAGTTCTGCCTTAAATCCTAATTACATCGTTTTACAAGTCTTAACAGCACACACACCCTTAGTAAGCATAAAACATAACCAAGGAGGGCAATGTGAAAACAAATGCCACAGGGGTTATATGTGTCTGTGTTACTGGCTTAACATTTTACTACAAATAATCATTTCTTTACAGATTTGGATTTCCTTTTTAAGTTTTCAAGCACTGAAATAACTCAAATACAAGCTTTAACCAGATAATTTACCAAATCTCCTGAGAGCTGGATCAATGCTGTTGGGTCTGTTGGTGGCAGCCATGACGATGACATGTGCTCTCTGTTTCAGGCCATCCATAAGAGTCAGCAGCTGAGAAACAATGCGCCTCTCCACCTCTCCATGAGTCTATGCAAAACAAAAGACATTGTTGACGCAGTTCACATTTAAAACATCCTCTCGACACTGAACACTTGATGAAGAGTGAAGCTCCTAATAGCTATATATTAAAGCAGTGAGTGAAAGACTATTGTGCACAATTAACTTAAAACATCTAGGGAAAAATAATCATACATTAACAGACCACACTTTTTTGTACTATTTCAGCCCTCTTCTAGATCAGGGCACTGACGGTCATTTTCAATCATTTTAAAACACTCAAATCATAAACAGCTACTCTACTGTTAAAAGAAGCTTTCCACTCACCTTCTCTCTCTTTGGAGCAATTGCATCAAGTTCATCGATAAAGATGATGGCAGGAGCATTCTTCTCTGCTTCCTCAAAGGCCTTTCTCAGGTTACTCTCGCTCTCTCCAGCCAGCTTACTCATGATCTCAGGGCCTAAAACGAAGAGGCAAACCTTTTAATTTCAGAGGTAGCATTCTTCCAAGCAACCATTGATCAGATTCTGATAAATATTCATTTTAACCGATCAACTACAACGCAAACCATCAGGGACAAACTCAGTGTTATCATCACAACGGCCACAACTAGGAATAAGCGCACATAGAGGATAAATATAAATGAGTGTTCACACCATTAATCAAGAAGAAGAAGGCTCCTGTTTCATTGGCCACAGCCCTGGCAATCAAGGTTTTTCCAGTTCCAGGGGGTCCATATAGCAGAATTCCACGTGGGGGCTGAAAAGGGAGAAAACAATTTTGAGGTCAGCATTTTTTTTGAAAAAGGGAAAACATCTGTAGGTTAAACAGACTGAAGAGCTCTAAACTTGAAGTCATCTTTCTACAATTCTACAATTGCATTTTGTAGATGCTTTTATGCAAAGTGATGTACATCTGAGAGGGGATACAACACAAACAAGGATCTAGTCAGGAGAAAACAATCTAGATAAGTGCCATAGAACAAGTTCGAATGTGACAGGGCATAGCAGCCAATAGCAGGCTGTGCAGGAGGTAACAGGAAAGTTTTTTTCTTCCCCCCTAGTCTTTCAAGCGTAAAAGTGGCATAACTACACAAACCGAAAGCAAGCCAAACAAAACCGAAAGCGTCGAACACCTGTCTACTTCTAGCTTTATTTGGATTAAATATTTAAAGTGCGGTGTACTACGGACATAATAAAATGTGCTATAAACAGCAATACAGATGTCAGTTACACAGTAATATCCTTTAATATTGGCCACAGGTTAATCCTTTACAACTATGATTTTAGCACAAACCTTGTCAAATTTTAGGACAGGTGCAGTTAATGCTACAGAAGTTCTACTTCACATTGTAATCAGAAAAAGTGCTATTTCTTTACCATTTAGCTACACAAGTTACACATTCTCACTTTAAAATTCCACAAAGAAGATCAAATCAGTTTTCCATGCGTGTTAAGAAGGTGCCTCACCTTGACTCCTATGGCCTTAAACAGTGCAGGGTGTCTGAGAGGCAGCTCCACCATCTCTTTAATCTGAGCTAGCTGCTTCCTTACTCCTCCAATGTCATCATAGCCCACCTCGTTCAGGGACTCTTCCTCATCCTGCATGTTCAAACACAAGATGTTCACATTTCTGAGCAATTTTGCTTTAGGCAAATGTTCACCTATCTCCCAGGAGTGTAGCTGCTACTTACCTCTCTCCTGATTGGCTCTCCCTCACAGTGAATGACTGTGTCAGGAGCAACAATACAGTAGGGGGAGGGATCAGTCTCGACCACCTTGAACTCGACAGCACGCATGCCTCCTCTGACCAGGAAAATATCCCCTTGACAAGGTAAAAGAAAACCAGTTACTACTCCAACAGAGCTACATGTTTACACTCACTGACCAAGATTAATAGGTATGCAACATAAAACCTCTGTCTTCACAACGGACAGATGGAAATTGGTATTCACCTTTGCGGATTGGCCTGTAAGCCTCTAAGAAGTATGGCTTCAGGTACACCTCAAACAGGTTGCCAGTAATTCCTTCTACTGTGTCATCTATTGGGAGGACGTGAATCCTCTTTCCGTATTTCACATCAGGACATGGCTGGATGCTACGGGAGAAATAACATTTAATACTATGTCTTCCTTAAATGGACGTTAAAATAAATACAGAAAATTAGACAAGGGTGTGCTTTTTCGTACCTGATGACATCGCCAAGACGGACCCGCAGATTGTTGCGGACCACCCTGTTCATGCGAACCTTTTCATCAGAACAGGTATCATCAGACAGCACGATGCAAACAGTCTCCCGCCTTTTCTTTCCCTTCATCAGCACTGTGTCTCCACGGAAGAGCTGCAGCTCATCCATCTTGGTCTAAAGACACATTAAAAAAAAAAAAACAGTTAGTTGTGAATCTCTGTGTTGTTATCAGTCAGTGTATCACAAATATTTACAAGGCTGTGAATGTGTACCTGAGAGAGGGAGACCACACTGTTGTCTTCATTGATGGATTCATCAACAATCAGTCTGTTGGGTCTGTTCTTCTGTTTCAGGATTGCTGTTGCTAGATCATCATTTTTGGATCTATGATGAGAGGAAGATAAGAGAAGGTCAAACAAATACTTATTGCGCAACTCAAAAGGTCTCATGCAGCTCCTACAACAACAATAAACACAATTAAAAAAGTAAATGTTCAAGCGAAGACAAAAATTGAACAGGAAAGAAGGCTTATTACCACATTCTACAACAAACGAATGCTAGATTTTCTAACTTCATTAAATCTACCTATGATAAATCTAGCCCCTAAGGTGCTCTGTGACACTTTTCAGTACATCTCCTGAGAACTATAATTACACCCTTTTGTTCTCCTTTGTAAGATGGATTTCTGTGTTCAAAGGGTCAGTAAGGTTAACTGCTTAACCATGTTACTCATAGTGGACCATTATAAGGATACTTAAATCCACGATAACATGGGTTTATTAAAAGAGATTGGGTATCATTTGGACTCGGGCATGAGGATTTGCATTATTCAGTGTTGGTACCTAGTATTGCCATTGTAAATGATCGATCTGTTTGGAATTGCTGAGCTGAAATTACATCTATTGTGTTGTCCTTGTATTTTAGCAAATACCAAAAATGTGAATATGTGTCACAAACCTATGACGCCGTGGTAAATACTGCTGTTTAGTATTTATGTTTTTGCCGAAATAATTACATTTATATAAATGTTAACAACAATAATAACCACATCATTAAGTATGAACGTCTGTAACATTGTAAACAGGTCGTTTACACAACACCCGCTTACAATTGTTAAACGATATAACCTGATAATTCGTCCATCCAAAATACGTTTAAAAAAGCAACACGAGGTCAAGCAGCTTCTAGAAAACTCTTGGACCGTTTATGTAGTTTCTTTTTCATGTTGTTAGCATGCTAATGTTAGCCTTACAGCTAGCCGACTGGCGAGCAAGCGAGCCCAGATGACACAGCAAAAGAATTAGAAAAAAACTTTGTGAGCTAGCTAGGTTACCCTTTAAAAGACTTACGCTACACATGTAGCGTGACTTTTCACATATTAGCTGCCAACGTAACCTTGGGGTTCATATTAACCAGATTGGTCATTTCTCGGCTGTTAAGCTAACAGCGAAATAGAATCCAAGTAAATTGTCGATCATTTAGAATGAGTAGCCAACCCTATTAGCCTGCTAGCTTTGATGCACTGTGTAGAATGGCTATAGGCAGCTCGCCATGAAGTTAGCCGTCTGGATGGCTGACGTTCCCTTTCGTAAAACCGTTAGCATATTACCCAGATCTGTCGTATTTCCTTTACAGACTTATATTTGTGGCATTTACAATTTGACGCCAAGTCTAAAGACAGGCTAATAACCGGTGGATAGGCCAATTTGTCGGTGTGATGGTGGATGGCTTTGGCCTTGACATCATTGCTATGCTAACGTTAGCATTCAAACACGACAGCGATGACTGCGCTTTGTCAAGTCGCTGTCACACAGCTGGCTAACTCAGTATCGTCAACAGACCAACAACAATTGTGTGGATGACAACAATTTAACAACGGTCGACAATAGGTCGGAGTAGCATACAGCAGCGAGTACAGTTGCAATATTAGGTTATCCAATCAACGGACAAAAGTGCGGAGGCTGAAGTAACTGACCCCATTAGCTCTCCTGCTAGCAAACTCGGCAATGTATTAGCATTCGAGCTAACTTTAATAAACTAACGTATTCTGAACTGGCGTTAGACATTTAAAGGGTATTTGCCGAAGGCCATTGTTCTGAAAAATGCATTTTAATAAGACTGAAAGATATTTGTACTCACTCCCCTCCCGAAGCCATGGTCGTCCACCTGGATTACTATTAATAAATAAAGAAATTCTAGCTAAATGTTTAAGAGGCTTAACCGGTTCTCGTTACTCAACGTTCTCTGTGATTTCACACGAAAGAGCAGCAGTTTCCGTGCTTTCTTTACTGTTATACCATGAGCTGGATGCATCCTTCTCTCTGATTGGCTGCTGGCTGGCCGTCAAACTCGACAACCAATCAAAAAACACGGAGTCTGTCGTCACCGGGGGTTTTGTGGAGCTGGAGCCACTTATGAAGAAGCGGGATGGTCCTATTTCCATCAACTTTCCTCTTATTGGCCTGATACCAGAGCCCAATCACCCAATTGTCGCCCACCGCGTTGATATTAAAGAAACGCGAAAACATGAAATTGCCTTTACTCTTGGTAACAGCATGCCTGTAGGCAAGTGCAAACGAATCCTAATGTTTATTTGTGGATGATATCCTTACAACAAGCTGCATAAACACACATTTTAAAGCAGCAACACAGTTTATTGCAGTAGTAAGCACTGTGCTTGATATTTACAAGTATTATCAAATATTAAAGTAACAGTCTTCATCACTCTTCCAGACTAACATACACTTTTCCTTCCTAAAAGCCAGTTCCGACCCTCACATCATCATTTCATGCATAAACCACATGTCAGGAGTGTCCATTCTCAGTTTCAAACACTGTTAACTCAGACAGCATGCTCTATTTTACTGTCCCACTTCATGCATGTTTGTTGTGGGTATGGGTTTCATTTCACAGGCCAGAGAAAGTCGATCCGATTCGCTAGGTGACAGGGCATTCTCCTTTTGTCTCCAGGCTGACTAGGTAGGACCAAGTTCCTGTATTCTGTGGCGCAGCTCTGTAGAGTCCAACAAAGGGCCAGACTGAGGTTCCTGAAGGTACACAGGTAGACTCCTGCAACACAAACGGCAGAATGACAGTTAGGGGAGCACAGCATCACAACAGAGTAAAGGTGCTCTGCAACAAGAGACGGATTAAACTACTATGTCTACGTGTTTTTAAAATATATCCTGTTGAGGCCTAGTATCATAAATAATCACATAGTACTTCTGATTCTGATATTGCGAATGCATTTTGATCTAACTAAGACAGGCCTATGTTTGTTCAGAATCCACTTTTTGTAGCCATTCACCATTTATGATTAGAGGAGTGTACTTTGAAGCTAGTTTGACATAGTCAGGCTTTCTTAGTGTAAGCTGGCTCAACAAAACCTAAAACTACTGCAAATCAGAGATAATGGGTATTACTTTTTTTTTTTCCCAGGCCCTGTGTGCGCTTACATAAAAGAGGGTAATAGACGCATTATTTGACTCATCTTCCACAAAAAGATCAATCACATGCTGCCTACTTCAGTCAAGAGCAACAGACTGTTAAAATGGAGAGCCATGAATAAAATGGACAGCACATCAGGACCAAGCATAAAAGCATATTTTTGCATTTTCTACATCAACAACTGAACGCGTGCAGGTCAGGAAAATAACTCGTGAAAAGGTGATGCTCTTACAGCCAATATAAATCCCAACCTCTGAACATAACCTCCCTTAAAGACGTTAGCAGCATCAGTTACCATGGTGATCGAGTCAGGTTAAAAGAGAGCCACTTTCCTGACATTGAAAACGCTGGCTTGAGGCCAACCCTCAGATTGTAGCTTAATGGTTTATGTTTGATGATACTGAGTACACAATACTTTAGTGGGGTTTCCTGAGCAGGTCTGAGTGAAGCTTATACAACCAAATCCCATAACTAATACTGTATGAAATGCTACATAGTGTAAATTACAACTGTACTGAATGCAGTGAATGTAAGAGTGACAGTGTCTTACTTGTCTAAGGACTGAGTGGTCAAGCTCCAGGTCTTTTCCCAACAAGCTGCTGCCTCCCGCCTCCTCCTGAGCCTCCACAGCACCTCACCACACCACAGCCCTGCACCCACACACTCTGAGACAGCACATACAGCGTGATGATGTGTTCTCACAAAGGAGCATGCAAACCAAGGGCATATTCACTACAGTCCTGAGGTGCATTCATCCTAACACCCACACTTCACTGCACATACATGCAAGGTAAAATAGGTGCTACTGTATGTTTTATAAACTGTAAAACTTACAATGTTCATATGTTTGGAACTACTTGCTTCACACTGCTTCAACAGCATGAATGGCCTGACCTAATAACTTTCTCTACATTATCAATATTTTGATACTAAATATACTCAGTGAACAAGATTCAGAATATACTGAATGATGTCAACTGTGGAAAAGGTGTGTATCTCAGCTTGAAACTACCTGAGGGACAATAAAAGAGACATACAGGCAAAATATGGTGGCTCTATCATGCAGTTAGTAAGTGTAGATGTAAAGTGTCTGTCTATGGCTGTCCTTAACTTGACTCTGTATAACCCAGTCGCTGCAGTAAATATAAACATACGTCAAAAATAGCTTCTGCTTTACACATCATTAAGTTATAGCTGTGGTGTGCATACCTGGAAAGGTCTGCAGGCCGAGCTGGAGGTCTCTCAGTGCCTCTTTTAGCTTGTCTATCTGGATGAAGCAGATGCCCCTACCAGCTAGTGAAAGTCCCTTCAGCCTTTCAAGGACACATAGATCTTTGCCTCGTTTGACATCCATGTCTGCACCGGGGATCTGTGGTTGGAAATCTGTAATCGATCATTAATCAACAGCAGCTATAGGTTGTGTAAAAAGGGAGAGGTCTGTACAAAGCATACAGAACAAAAAAAAAAAACACTCACCTCTCTTTTTAAAGCGTACCTTCACCAGCAGGTTGATACACCTGTAAAGCAGAATACAATCTTAGATTTTTGTTGAGACTCACAAAAACTGATGATAGAATAAAAACTAATTCCATCCCACAGACCTTGTGTAGTGAGTCACAGCTTGTTTCCAGTCCTTCAGGTGAGAATGGCAGTGACCCTGGAGGAGGTAGGCAGCTGCGGTCCAAAGCACCATCGCCAAACTATTTTCACCCTCCATGTCCCTGGTCTCAGCCTCACGTCTCTCCTCTGGCTCTTCCAACACCACTTTCTCTGGCAGCAGTTCCAGTGTTGTGCTGTTGACTTCATTGCAGAGCGCCAAACAGTCTGCAGGCCGCCGGGCCATGAGCAAGGCAGCGCCAGCCTCCAGATAAAGCTCAGGTAACTTTGGGAGGGTAGCATCCTCAGTGTGCAGCTGAGACAGAGACACACAACAAACACAGGTCAGTTAACATGTTAAGAAAGTAAAGAAGTCTTTGCCAGAGCAAATATATTATGACTTCTCAGAATATAGATTTACTATTACTACTGTTAATTTAAAATAAATCATGTATGTATGTATGTATGTCATTGTTTTCACTCTTACTCCTTGTTGATCTTCTGAGTGTACAACTGCCAGCAGGTCCAGATAATGTTCAACACCCTCTGACACTCTGCAAAAACAACACTCATTTATCAACTACAGTGTGTAATGTCTCATCTCCACCTTTATTTTCTGGTTTTGAGGAGCGGTCAGGTGCATTAGAGTTACGGACACTCCTCCCTGCTCATCTCACCTGCCATAGAGCACACATTTGAGGGCCAGACTGTGAAGGACGGTGAGGGCAGACGGGACGGAGAGCAGGCTGCTCAGCGATTGGCTGCGCAGGAGTAAGGACGGAGAGAGGAGATGGGTGCTGCCCAGAGCAGGCTCTATAGCAGAGGGCAGCATCAAAGTCTGTGGGACAAGAGGTTTCACATTTCAGCCTGCAGGCCTGCACTTAAGTGGATATGTGTCAGCGATCAAAGTTTATTGAATTCGATATGCTTTGTTGTCAGGTAAACAATACAGCTAAAGCATCAAGGATGGTACAATTCAAAAATAAGGTGAAAGAATGAAAAAGGAAAAAAGAGATACAACAGAAATGTTTAATTACAATAAAATGAGTAGTAAATAAAAAGAACAAGGCAATGGGAAAAAAAAGAAAAGCTGTAAAAATGTGTATGCATTTGTAAATGTTCACAACAACACATAAGAGACATTTATTTGTCAAATTTCAGTGATGTTGTTGACGTAATTATGTATCCCTCACGACATGCAGTCACATATTGTGCAGCTTCTTATGCTGCATGTCCTTTTTCCAAATCAAACTACCTAAAGTATTCTGCTCTTATACTTTATATTTGTCGCTTGTTAAGGTGAAGTGCATCTCTGTCTTTACTTTACCTGTCATACAATGACAACTGATTTTTTTTCCCCACTGTTGGTAGCCATGACTTTTTTTAACAACAAAAATTATTTATCCACATCTACCAGACCAACGTTAGCCTAATCTTACCAGCAGCTGGAATAACGTTTCTCATGTGCATGTACTGTATGTGTACTGTGAATGTGTGTTACTCACTGAGTGCAGCAAGCGAAGAGCTTGTATCTCAGCCTGTGTGTTTCCCAGCTGTCTGTAAATGAGCATGCTCTGGTAGAGAGCACACACACAACGGGAGTCTGTCTCAAGTGCCTTTCTGTAACACTGCAATGCCATCTGAGGGCGTCTCTGGAGACAGATATAAACAATATGCTTACAGCATGCAAATGCTCAAACGTGCTACAGTGTTGTTTGTGTGAGTACTGGGAGTGTACCATATGGGTGAGGCAGGAGCCTGAGAGGAGGTGTGTGTACGCTACTAGAGCTCTGGGAGCTGGCAGGGCCGAGGCTGCCTGCAGACTTGACAGCGCTTCTGAACTCCGACCCTCGTTCAGCCTCTCTGCACCTTAGTCAAACAGAGCACAGCCAAACACAGGGATGATTACTGAAGGAGTCTATTTATACATGACTGTCATCTATCAGTGCCATATACTGTATAATCATTCCCATCTCCAAACGTTGTTGTCTTTAATCTATTTACTAGAACTAGTTCTAGGAGCATGTACTGACAATTTAGCTGCTTTAAAAGTCATTTCTAACAATCAACACTCAAATACATACTGCACCACATTCATCTGGCTTTAGATATTTTTTCCTGTCTCCTACTGTGTTGTTTTGGTGGCAACTGGGCAAAAAGGTGATGAAGCATTTATTTAGAAAGCACAGAGCAGCAATCCAGACATTAGATGCGTTAGAAGCTCCATACATCATTATAGTCTCGTCACAACAAACCATAACTGGCCCTTAAAAATGCATTAAGAAAAACCACAAATGTTGCTGACCTAGTGCAATGGACGTGCAGATCTGCAATAACTCAATAAGCCTTCTTGGGTCCATCACCAGTAGTGGAATGTTTGAGGACTTTGGCCTTGCCTCGCTGACACTGCCATCTCCTATTCCACCACACAGTGTGTCAAACAGAGCAGACATCTCCTACATCACAGGAAAAAAATACAGCAGTAGTTCTGTCATATCCACAATAACAACTGCAAATAACTCAAATCTGTACTATCCCACACAACAGATGTGGGCTGGACACAGGGGGCATACAGTAGGGGATTAGATGCTTATCCGTCATGCAGTACCATCACAGAGGAGTCTAGTTGGTTTGAAATTCATTTAACAGCATGACAACACTAACAATACAGAAAGAGTGACGAAGAACTATTGTCAGTTATAGATGCAACAATGAATTCAGCAACAGGGCCTTGATCTCAACATAATCAGGTTTGTTTGGGGTTACATGAAGAGACAGGATACTGAAACAGAATAACTCCACAGAAGAACTGTGAAAAGATTATTGTAATACCGTAATTTCCGGACTATAAG
>NW_007577986.1:114217-142800 GCF_000690725.1 Stegastes partitus
ATAAGATAAAAAGGAAGGAGACAACAAGGCCTGGAGACCAACACAATCACTGAACCTTTTCATTTGTTAGATCACGGGAAAACCGTAGTGGAGCTCACTTTAACAAACTGCACTGACTGGCAGGATGCAACAGAATTCCTTTAAACCACAGGAAACAAATGAAGTGGGAATATAAACATAACCTTACCTGAAATTCCTGTATAGTTTTCAGCTGACAGGTGGCCAGCCATATTGCCCACTGCAGACAGAGAAGGTACAAGACAGAAGGGTGCAAAGCTGTGTCTCCCACTGAATTAAGAACCGTTCTCCAGCGCACTAGAGGGTCTGAAGCACCAGCATCACCTCCTGTCATCTGTAACACTGTAAGCAACAAGAGCAGGCTGTAAGAGTTCGAGTTGATAAACATGAAATATGATTTATGGTATTAGCTCCTGTATCACTACACCTATGGTTTGCTATCATTTCATAGATGCCCACCTCTCTCTGTGGCTTGTGCGAGGAACAACTCAGCTTCAGAGACCTGCGACTGAGCAGCAGAGCAAACACCGGCATTAAACACCACCGCCAGCTCCAACTGTGTGTGATCTGCATTAGGAGGAATACCTGCAGGAGAGGATAAGTAAAGTACATTCAGATAATGAGCTTTCTATCTTAACAAGTCAGGCCTTTGAATTTTGAAGGAGATGCAGCACCTTGTATTTTCCTTAAAAGTTTGTGGAACTCAAAGGAGAACCACTTCAAAGGGGGCTGGCTGCAGTCTCGGCTCACGGCATCTTGTTCTCCTTTTTGCTGTTCAAAAAAATCAAGTGAAAGTAAACCAACAACATGAAGAGGATGTAACACAGTGTTTGCTCTTGTTAGGCAATAACCAGTAATCAGATACTTGTATTTTACTTGAGAATTTACATTGACGCAGCTTTACATTCCTGCTCCACTGTAAGTTAGAGAGAAAGATAGTACCTTTGTATTAACTATATGTATTAGATTGAGTCAGTCATTCTGTAGGTTAGGGCTGCAAGGTGGCTCGGTGGTTAGCACCATTGCCTTGCAGCAAGAAGGTCGCTGGTTCGCGTCCCGGAGAGGACACCTGGGATCTTTCTGTGTGGAGTTTGCATGTTCTCCCCGTGCAGCGTGGGTTCTCTCCGGGTTCTCCGGCTTCCTCCCCCACACAGTCCAAAAACATGCTGAGGTTAATTGGTGATTCTAAATTGTCCACAGGTGTGAATGTGAGTGTGCTTGGTTGTCTGTCTCTAAGTGTAGCCCCGTGATAGACTGGCCCCTGCCTTCACCCTAAGTCAGCTGGGATAGATTCCAGCCCCCCCGCAACCCTAGTGAGGATGAAGTGGTGTATAGATAATAGATGGATTCTGCAGGTTAATATTTCGACATTTAAGAAATACAGTGAAAAATGTAAATGCAGCATGTTATAATTTACTAAATTTTATCCATTCTTTTGAACATAGAGGAATAAGTATTCGCTGTTCCAACTCACAGCATCACTACAACTGAATGGATGCCACGAAATAACCAAGTATACACTCCATTGGAAATGATATTTGTCAGACCAAGAGAGATGTCAGAGACCAGATGCATGGAGTTAATGAAGTTGTCAATGCTGTTTGTAGAATGTTGTCTCACTTTTCCTAAAGAGCTTGACAGTGTTGGTCAACATGTGGCGGACAGGATCATGCTGTCAGATAAATCCATCCAGAGCATCATGCAGCAAACTGTGTTATACCACGCTTTCATGAAATGATTTCTTAGATGATAAATAGTGCTTTGGACATTCAAGTGCCTAATCATAGGTCTGGTATGCCAGCATCCAGCATGCCAACAGCCAGTTTTCATCTTTCTCTGGTCATATCTGGCATGGTGTCATTTAAATAAAGCTGCATTTTAAGGTGGCCTTTTATAGTCTCTGGTCAAAGGAGTGTCTGTGTGACGGTTACACTGTCTGATCATTGTCCTTTGAAGCCACCTGACTAGGATGTGGATTAACTGAGTGGTTGAGAATGTGTCACTAGTTGAACTCTGTAAAACAATAGTCAACGTATACAATTAGCTTCATCTAACACTTTTCTATCCATAACAATAATAAATGTGATTTCTACCTTTTTCTCTAAGTCAGAAAAGAACAATATTTGCAGGCTGCATTTATATTTTTGTTCAGTGACTTTATAGGATACACTTATAAGTCAGTGTGCAGGTAAATATTTTTTACAAACAGGACATATGATTAGGTTGTTAAATGTGATGCACTGTTATAGATACCACTGCCCAGCTGTATACACACATAACAAAACTGAAGTCAACCAGCTACAGCATTAAAATGTGCTGACATGTTAATGTATAATAATAGTAATCCATTAATGCGATATAAACATTAGGGGAGGAGGTATGGGGCATGATGACACACTTTTGATAATTACTGTCTTTACTTTAGTGCTTTTCTGTTCTTCTGATTGTGTTTTTATAACAGTGATGTTGCCATGTGCACTCAAGTGAACATACGAATAGGTCTTGTATCTCTGAAAATACTAAATTATCGCCTGCTCAGCTAAATAAAATCAAACACAAGAAGAAAACAGTCTTGTTATGGAAGTCTTATATGAAATACATAGCGCTGTAGTATGGTATTAACTAGCACAAGGATAAACGTAGTTAACTGCTAGCTTAAACGCTGCTGGCTAACGTTACTTACCTTACACTTGTTCACCAACTCGTTGTTTTCCTGGACCCATGTGTCTAATAACGACAGTGGTGGAGCCATTATATGACATACTATATTGCAGTTTTATGGAAAAGTTGGTGCTGTTTTGTTTGAACTTTCCCTCGTCTGACTACCAGCAGCAGCTGACACCAGAAGTAAACAGCGGAGTTAGTGTGCCTGTGGGGCTCTGCTGCCCCCAGTGGACGCGTCTGGGAACTACACCTGCACTCTACTGACTGTCCAGCAGGTGGTGCTGTGTTGAGACAGCTGCTGTTCTAGAAACTTCAATCACTGTGTTTGTCACAGGCATGAAACTGTTGAGAGATGCTGCTGTCTGCTTTATGGTCAGTCACCCTTCAAAATAGAACACACACACAAATACACACATACACACACACACATTCACAACTGCACAACTTTAATGTATTCCGTTTCACTCCACTCCTTTAAAAATTAGCATTGGCCACATTGGCACGCGACCACAATCACATGCATACATATGCATGCACACACATACACATCTAAAGCAAGCAAACAAAGTCCAAGGCCTTAATTGTATTACAGCTGAGTCATCCTGGAGACTGCCAGGACAGCCATTTTTCTAGATGTCCCTCCCAAGGTGACTCCCCCTTTTCTCACCCAGTTCCACTCATCTCCTCTCACCCTCCTGTCTGCGAGTCTGTCCTCCCTCCATCAGTTCATCATCTGTTTCCCTGCGATCTCCACTGTCTGCCTTCATCACGGCCCCCTCCCAGCTCCTCCTCTCTCTTTCATTGTCTCAAATCACTGAAAGGTCTAAATATACCACTATGGAAAATCAAGGGAAGCTCCTGACAGCCACCCCTCCACAGCACACGCTCCGTGCACCTGCAGCTGCGGAGCCATGCATATATGCACACAAGATATGTTTCACTCCACAGGGACAGGTTTCACTTTTTTTCTGACATTTTCCTCTGCATCGATCCTGCAATTTTCCATCTCTACATCTGTCTCCCTCCGCCGCTGTCTCTCTATCCATCCCTTCAAGGACAAGGTCGCCACATGGCCCTCTCCTCCCCTCCTGTCAATGTCATTTTCATGGCAATTCTTCAACCTTTCAGAGTAATAAAATTTGGCTGTGATGAATTCGCCCGTGACAGCGCTGAGAAGCAGATTGTGTTCAATTTGAGAACTTAACAACAGCATATATTTCATGCTTCCGCAGACTGGTTGTGAATTGTTTGTAGGTAGGTAAGCTGTCACGTTTTAGAGGTCTTATTCTATCATGTCATAGTTTGGTTGGCGAAAATAGATTTATTTTCAGATGAGCTGCAGAATTTAATAGGTACTCTTGGTTTCTGGCCTCTATGTTAGTGATATTTCTTCTGCAGGTACGTTCTAACTCACGCGCTGCAGAAAGTGTTCTTTTTTTGCTTAGATTTCATCTTTTAATGGTTGGGTCAAATAACAAGGTATTCAGGCGCATTGGTCATGGGATCTTCATAACATCACAGCTGGATTCTGCTTACTCTGCTCCTTTGTCCTCATTTATAAAACATGAAGGCGGTGGAGAGAGGGGATGTGACGCATGTTATTTCTATACTGCGTACCTATTGGCCCCCCAAGCATGTGAGGTGTGGTACAAAACACAAAGCGACTGTGGGCCTCACTGTAAGACATTTGTGCAGCTGAAATGGGTTTCCTCTTTGAAAGTGAGATTTAAGGACCTTAAAGAAGCATGACACATTTGCTGGAGGACATACTAAGGACTTAGGTGTCACGAAGTCCCCATGGGTGTTACTGGGCTGACTACACACATGTTAACATAAAGGCTGATCAAGAGAAATTACTGCGTGCTGATTCGTCTGTTCTTTAACACTGTACATCTCAAGGGAAAGGCGTGCACACAATTCTCCTTTCTCCTTTAAGGTACGCAGAGTAAACTCACTCACCCTGAGTTTGAGTAATCAATAGGTGCTGTACATGCTCTTCAGAGCTGGTCCTCTTTTGAGAGCAGACATCCCTTTAGATCAGCAGGGGACAGCTGGGTTTGTGTTTGTGTGGATGCTGTATCATCGCAGCTTGAGGCACATCCTGATGTGGATACACCATAAAGTTGATGTTTATGCTGCTGCAGCTGCATGATGGTGGTCTGTGTAATATGTCACGCTTGGCCTGCGAGCACATCTGGCAATGAATTACTGTTCTGCAATAAAAAAAAGAAGCAGCAACTGAAAGATGGGGAGTTCTATTTTAAGAAAAGAATCAGACCTTGTGTGTGTGTGTGTGTGTGTAGTAAGAGAGAGAGAGTCTATCAATGGCCCAGCAGTTAGAGTTGAGTCCCAGGGGGGATGGCGTGGATCTGCAAACTCACACTGCAGCAGTGAAGCTACAGTGAGCATCAGCAGAACACACCGAACACCCACACAATCAGTTCACATGGACTTTAGCCACAGAAATATGAATGTGTCTTTGCATTTTAAAAGCCCTCAAAAATGAATAATTTATCAGGAATGTTTGTAGACATCCATAAAGATTGACAAATGCAAATGGGTCTAAAAAAAATATCAATATTTGAATCATTGAATGCATAAGCTATACTTCCCTCAAGAGTTTTAAAACACCTTAAACATAGAGGAGTGGATGCCTGGATGGATATGTTATGAAATCGATCATTCTTTTTATTGTTTCACCAGATTGCACCTGATGAACCCAAATGCATTAAAGTACAACTCCTCTACAAGATGCTACGCTGATCACAGAATGAATAGATCTATTCTTGCGCAGCCAGTAGTTTTCTGAAGAAGACACAGCCCAGGCTATCTCTTTAAAAGCGTGTGTCCTGGTGCTGACTAGTGAGTTTTCCCTCCCTCCTATAAAAGCCCAGCGCTCTCCCTCCTACTGCAGTCACTTCTCCTCCGGCCCGGCCAACATGAGTTTCACTGTAGAGCACCACTTCATGGGCCCGAGCTCGTACCGCAAGGCTCGGCCTGCGTCCGTGTCCTCCAGCGGCTTCCACTCCCAGCGCCGCCGCCTCACCTACAGCCAGCCGTCCTCCATCGACAGCCTGGAGACGTTCAACGGCGACATGACGCGGAGGAGCGAGAAAGAGATTCTGCAGGCTCTGAACGACCGGTTCGCCGGTTACATCGACAAAGTGCGGAACTTGGAGATGCACAACCGCAACCTGGAGGCGGAAGCGGCGGCGCTGCGGCAGAGCCAGGCCGGACGCGCGTCGGTTGGGGAGCACTACGAGCGGGAGCTGGGTGACCTGAGGGGGCTCCTGCAGCAGCTGACCGGAGAGAAGGCCCGTGCCGCTCTGGAGCACGAGCACCTGGAGGAGGACATCCAGCACCTCCGGGTCCGCTTGGAGGATGAGGCGCGCAACCGGGAGGAGTTGGAGGCTGGCGTTCGCGCCATGAAGAAGTACGTGGAGGAGTGCAGGCTGGCGCGTCTGGAGCTGGACAAGAAGATGCGCGCCCTGGAGGAGGAGGCCACTTTTCTGAAGAAGAACCACGAGGAAGAAGTGATGGAGCTCCTGGCGCAGATTCAGGGCGCGCAGGTGAGCTTCGACATGCGGGACGCGCTCAAGGCGGACGTCACCAGCGCACTGCGAGAGATCCGCTCACAGCTGGACACTCACGCATCCAAGAGCGCAACGCACGCCGAGGAGTGGTTCAAAGGTGAGCTGGATCAAAGAGGGAGCAAAGTTATTAGATGGTTTTTCTGCTGAAACTTCTTAGTGCGTAAAGTAAGGCTTGTTCTCTGTCCGTGGTGCTGAAGTTTGAACCCGTTTAAACCGTTTAGCCATATTCTGATGGTAACTTAAAGCTGATGAGCAGTCGCTCGCAGCAGACTATCTTGCTTGACGACATGTCAGAGATGCAAGGGTCAGTCACTTTGATAGCCTCTAAATCTTTGCAGGACAACAAATCCTGCAGGTTTAGTTAAATATCTGATAATCTTCAAACCACCAACCTGGCAGATCGCAAAGTTTAACAGAGCAAAAAAAGTTTAATTAAGTAAATAAAAGCAAATAAACCTGATTAGAAAATGCGCAAAGATCAAGGTTCAACTAACACGCCTTCCAGCGTAGTTGGTGTCCTTTTCCTGTGGTTGCGTCTTTGCCGCAGAATGATCATTTTTATTTAAGGCAAGCACTGCAGACGTGAGATGACACACAGAGAGGAGACCATGATTAATTTGCACTCTCACTGTGGGTAACAGTAGGTGTGTTCTTGCTGTCGCCTCATGCGCTCTGTGTCTCTGCTCCCCTTGTGTTGATGTATCTGTGTTACCTTGAACCTCCCCAAATATTGTCGTTTTCAAGGTCACTGTGTGTGGCCGGCGCACAAGACTGGTAATGTTTCTTCTGTGACTCGTGACTGATGTCATCTTTAGACTTAATCATAGACTTCGAAGCAGCCTGTACCCGCACATATGATGGATGGACTCACTGAAGCAATGCAATAACTGAGACATCATCCTCCAGCACCTGTGAGAATGACAGGACGCTGCTGACCTTTGTGGTGCTACACAGATACACTACTGGCCAGTGTGAAAGTCAAAAAGTGTTTCTTGTACACAGTAGTTTAATAGCATGTCACATGACTTAATGGTCCACACATCAGCCCTTCCAGTACATTCACATGCTGACCTGGTGCAGCCAGTAAAAGGTGCAAACATAATGACCTTCTCTGTGTCCAGCTGACTGCAGCAGTGGCTCATTCATGCTTGGAGGAGGGAGGGAGCTGAGTCAGACTACTGACTGACAGATGGACAGTGTCAAGGTTACTCACACTCCCAGTCGTAGCTGTCTGCTCTCTAAAGGCACGACCGGTCAGATGTCTTAGGATTTTTTAAAAAAAAGTCCTATGCATGCCTTTAGAATTCTGAATTTCATACATGAGTCAAAAGCCAGTCAGAGGTGTGACACAGCAAAAAATCTTAGACTCAGTGTATAAAACTGTTTTAACTTTTGTCTGCATTCCCAACAGTGCGTATGGAGCGCCTGTCTGAAGCTGCTAGGTCTAACCAGGATGCAATCCGCGGATCCCAGGAGGAGATTGCAGAATACCGCCGTCAGCTCCAGAGCCGCACCATTGAGCTGGAGACTCTTCGGGGAACCAAGGAGTCACTGGAGAGGCAGCGTATGGAGAGCGAAGACAGACACCAAGATGACCTCGGCTCACTACAGGCAGGACATCAGTGCAGACGTGCAATCACAAATGCATGCTTTTGCACGTTTCCTCTCAGGTCCTCAGCATGATATCTGATCTACAAGTTTGTGTGTTTTCATTTTTCCAGGAAACCATCAACCAGCTGGACAATGAGCTGAAAACCACCAAATGGGAGATGGCCAGCCAGCTGAAAGATTACCAGGAGCTGCTGAATGTCAAGATGGCTCTGGATATTGAGATTGCTGCTTACAGGTCAGTCAGGGTCAGAAAACACACATAATTAAATATGTCTGTTTCCTAATGTTGAAAGTTCCTAACATTCTCACTGATTCGATCTGTCTTTGAAACAGGAAGCTGCTGGAGGGAGAGGAGAATCGCTTTGTGTCAGGTGGCGGCCCATACTCCTATCTGGAGAGCAGAATCTCTGCCCACTTGAAAGTGAAAGGAGAAGAGATCTCAGATACAGTAATCGTAGAGGAGCAGACAGATGAGACTCAGGTGACGGAGGTGACAGAGGAGGCAGATGACGAAGAGGAGGAGGAAGAGGAGGAGGAGGAAAAGAAGGAAGAAGCAGGAGAGGAGGAAGAGGAAGGTGAGGAAACCAAAGAAGAGGAAGAGGAGGGAGAAGGTGAGGAAGGTGAAGATAAGGAGGAAGAGGCGGAGGAAGAGAAGGAGGAAGAAAAGGAAGAGGAGGAAAAAGAGGAGGAAGCAGAGGAGAAAGGAGAGGAGAAAGGAGACGAAGAAGAGGCAGCCGAGGAAGAAGAGAAGTCCAAGTCTCCAGAAAAGGCTGCATCTCCTCCCTCAAAATCCCCTCAGCCCAAATCTCCCGTTGTCAAATCACCAGAGTCTAAATCACCACAAAAGTCACCAGAATCCAAATCACCAGCAGCCAAATCCCCGATGCCCAAATCACCTGCTAAGTCTCCTGCAGGAGACGAGTCGAAGTCACCAGTGTCAAAATCCCCACCCAGCAAATCCCCTGAACCTAAATCTCCTCCTCCCAAGACCCCAGAACCCAAGTCTCCAGAGAAAGAGAAGGCCACGCCTGCAGCTGCCAAAGACACTCCTAAAGAGGAGAAAAAGGAGGAGAAAAAGGAAGAGAAACCCGTGAAGGAGGAAAAGAAGGAAAAAGAGCAGCCGGTGAAGGAGGAGAAGAAGCAGGAGCCCAAAGAGAAAGAGCCAGAGAAGGAGGACAAACCTGATACGAAGAAAGAGAGCAAAGCAGAGGAAGCACCAAAAAAGGAGGAAGCTTCAAAACCTGCGACTCCCAGCAAGCCCGCCGACGACAAACCAGCCCCCAAATCTGAGCCGAAAGAAAGCGCTCCCCCTGCTAAGGAGGAGAAGCCCTCTGCTCCTAAAGCAGAGAAGGCCGAGCCTGAGGCAAAGCCAGCCCCTAAAGCGGAGCCTGAGAAAACCGAGAGCAAGAAGGAGGAGAAGAAGCCAGAAGAAAAGCCTGCGCCTAAAGTAGAACCCGAGAAGACAGAAGCCAAGAAAGAGGAGAAGAAGCCAGAGGAGAAAAAGGAGGCTAGTAAAGCAGAGAGTAAAGAGGTGAAGGAGGCTGCGAAGACGGAGAAAGCAGAGAAATCCTCCGGCACCGAGTCAAAGGAGACGAAGGAGGAGAAGGCCAAGAAGTGAAATGTCGAGTTTCAGGGCCACAGGAGGAGGAGATGCCAAAGAACTATGAAGGAAGGAGGGAGGTAAATAAAAAAAAAAGTAAAAGCAGGGTAAATAGAGAATGAAGGAGCTGGACGTACTGAGGTGTTCATATGGGCAATTTACCGTCCAAAGCAGAGCAGGTCACAGTATGTAAGCAATAGTGATTTCTGTAGCAAATAACCCCGTGCTCCCTAAGTATGGCCATTACAAACCCCTGATGCTTCTGATGTATGATTGTAGTGAATGCAGAATGCTCTAAACTCTTTATCTGAATGTGACAACTGCCCTTAATGAATAAATAACAAGTGCATTTAAACTGAATCCCGGTGATGGGGAAAGGGGGCAGTGGCGTCCTGCTGTACCTACACAAGCCTTCAAGGGTAGAGATGTCAAAACAACGTCAAGCTAAAGATTGTTACAGATATTGAATATTTAAAAAAACAATGTATATTTAAGGAGATACAAATGTCTATATTATATTTACAGATACACCAGTAAGAAAGACTTGAATTTTTGCTTGTGGTGCACCTTAAACGCAGCTTCTCCTGACAGGTGAAACTGCAGTGTCTCACTCGTCTAGTCTGCAACGCTAGGACAATGATGACTGTGCTATGTATAAACTGCTGAGAATATGCAATATGAAACAGTAAATAAAGAATGAAAAAAATTAAAAATCAAACACAAGAGGCGTTTGTGGAGTTTTCTTTGCACACATTAAACCGCACGTGAAGATTTCTAAAGTGTGAGGAATAATCGCACAAGGTGGTGAGGCCAAAAGGCAGAAATGCTGCGAGTTACTGCACTGCATTGCGGCGGAGGAGAGGGGGAGCTGTACCCACCCCTCAGCAGCCACCGCACCCTCCCTCACATCCCACGTTCATGTATTAATCAAGAGCGGTGTTGCTCTGCACGCACAGAACGGACTCGGTTTCCCTCCTTTTTCACTGCTCCGTGAAACCGGATAGCGTCTTTTATAATCCTTTTATATCTCCCACATTTATCTGGGTATTATTAATTCATAATTGCTATAATTAACAGGTTCGGTATCATGAGGAGCCTCGAGGCTGATCGGGAAACAGGCCCCTCATTTTGAAAGCATACAAAATTAATGAGGAAATGCAAATCCTCCCTTTTTGGTCATGACTTGCGGTAGTATTTGAGCTATTCATAAAGCTCTACAATCATTCACAAAAAAAAAAAGAAAAAAAAAAAGGCGGAGATACATTTTTAATAGGATTAACTAATGAGTGCAGCAGATGGTGACAAATCTCATTCATTATATCAGCACATGAATATTTAAAAAGCAGGTACATTTATGCCACTGAAGAGCTTTTTTTATTTTTTTTATTAATTGGTAAAATACTGACGTTGCACACTTTGGCTGACATTGGAAGGATTTCTCTCCTGGCACGACTTCAGCGTTCTCTTTGCATCATATCCCCCCCCGTAAATCCAATCTCACTGCATCTGATAGATGGCTTTGTATTAGCGGGATCAGCAGCTGTGTCATGGAACACAGAAGGTGGAAGTGACAAAGAACATTTATGCATTTTAGTGTTCTGGCTGTTTTATAAGAGTTTTTGCAGTTTTACCTTTTTTTTATTGAAACACACTTTAACACGTTTGAATTTTGCATCAGTTGTAATTGTAACCGCTTTCTGTGCAAAATGAGAAATTGCAGAGAAGTTCACCGTGAATGGCAGCCAAGATAAGCTATCTGCCTGCATCTTCTTTATACTGAGAATAAAGCACCACCTCCAACCATGCCTTCGCTTCCAAAATGATTTTTTTTTACTCCAAGCAGATTATAAACAAAAAACCTCTTAGCTCAAGTATCAGCAAAACTCCCTCACTGCAGTAGTTTTCACCACTGACAGAAAATCTTCAAATATTTAAAATAGCAACCACTACCAGTGACTTACTCTCAAACATAGACAACAGTTCCTTCTTATTCTAACTACATTACACACATCCTTATCCATGAGGCGTTAAGCTATGGATTGTGTTACATCCTGGTGGATTTGTGCTGCAATGTGCAAGAAAATAGGAGAGTGATACTTGCGCTGCGAGCTAATCATAAAATGAGAGCAATCCTTGATGGGCTTCTCAGTGTCCTAAATAACAACCTGTTTTGCCATTACTAAAGCCAGGATGATAAATGAAAGGTCAAAGGCTAAGTGCAGACAATGTGGTAAATATCGTATATCATCATTCTCTGTGGAAATGACTCAGCTTGCTCCAGCACTGAACCACAATGGCATAATAATCAGCTACCTCAGACGACACCTATAAATAGAGCAGCACAGGTAGGTGAGGATGGAGAGGAGCACGGGGGGATGAAACAGGAAAATTTGGAGTGAACAGCAAAGCCTGAATGCAACAATCAATAAAAAGACAAAATACACGCTCATTGAAGAAAATAACAAGGTTCTTTTATTTTCAAAATGGTATGAAGACTTTTAAAAAGGATGCTTTGTGTGTCAAAGAGCCACAAAGGTAAGCTTGAAGGAGTTAAGAGTTGTAACTACAGTAGGTACAGTGTATATACAGTTCTAACGATGACTGAAGAAGCCCTGAGGATGGTTGTACTTGAATGGCTTCAGACGATTTGGGCCCCTGAATTCAAAGAGATGAGAAATGTCAGATGTAAAACTATTCTGTCTTTAATCAAGTGTGTGTGAACAGTTTACCAGTTCTCTTGCCAGCTGCATACCTGACAGTGCGCAAGCACATCTTTTCACGGGGGAACTCTCGAGGTCCTTCCACACCGTCATCTTGTCCTTCAGTCTCCAGATACACATCCAAGCAGACACACAGGCGTGCAAACTGATTGGTCAGGAGCTGGTGTCCTGGGCGTGGTCCCTGTAGTTCATTTTTGAACACATTGACCTCACTCTCCATGGCCTACAGAAGTAAACGATTCATTAGAGCATGACAAAACATGTTTGTGGTTAGTGACTTGACTAGGTGTTAACAGCCCCAGAGCACAAGCTTCTGGGCTGTAAACGGCCATTATTGAAATGTTCATACCCTGAGGTTGTCATCGGTGCGTCCACTGCGTTCTCCCTTCCAGCTCAGGGAGAGGGAGAAGAGAGGGGAGATCTCTGGGTAACGAGGACTCATCACCACTGCAGCCTGGAGGCGAGCTGAGAAGAGTACAGGCAAGTTGTTCACAAAAACTAATTCAAATGACATAATCAAGAATACTCAGTTCTGTTGTCGTTGGCTGGATGTACCTGTGCCTCTTTCGACCACTGCCATAAAGTACAGATCAGTCTCCTTTGCCAAGCCAGCATCAGTCACATGACGTGTGTATTGCAGCTCCTTGAAATGAATACAAAATCATAGTAAAACATGTTAGAACATCAGGTGTATTTCTGATAAATATTCAATTACATGGGATTCCAAATATCAATACCAATAAACATGCGTTTTGCTTTTATGTACCATGTACTCCTGGTGACTGATGGTGGTCCAGCGTTGCAAGCGGGAGATGATCTTGGCAGGAAAGAAGTGCTGACACTCACTTGAGACTGGGATGATGCTGTGTTCTACAGACAGGAGCCCATAAAATCATTGTTCATGTCCATTATTTGTTTTTATTTTTTTATTTGCAGTTATTAACAAATAATGTACACACCTAAAGAGGCAAACTGTTTGTGCAAAGCCAAGCGGGACTGGACTCGTCCCCTCAGCAGCTTCATGGTGGTCTCCATGTGGCTGGCACTCAGAGAACTGCCAACACGCACACCCTGGAAACACATGAACACCACATAGCCAATATTATACAGTTGTACCACTGTGGAAATGTGCTCTACAGGGTTGACCATTGATTTCAACACACACCTCTGAGGAATCACTTGGAAAATGTAGTCCTCCCAGATTCTGAACCCACATATAGGGGTGACCCAGGTCCTCCACGTAATCCGCAAAGGAAACAATCCTAAAAACAAAATTTGGGTTAATATTGTTTTGTGAAATTCAGTCGCGTGATCCAGTAAACGACTTCCTATTCACTGTAGTTGTGTGACATCCTTACCCGACTTTATCAAACTGGTAGCGATTAGCTGGATTGGGTGTTTCTCGTCCCTGGTCGTTGGTGTAGAGACAGCTGAGCAGAGTGTCTGATTTCAGCAGGTCCCTGGAAAAGAAGACATTATTAGACTTTCTTTGGGATTCTCAAGAAGCCAGGGGGAGGGAGTCAAATGCTTGTGGTCACACACACACACCCTGCGCTGATGGCAGTGCTGAGATCTGTGGTGGTGGAGACCTTGGTCTTTACAGTCATAATGTTGAGATTCATCAGGTAGTAGAAGTAGAGATGGAGGATGCTGCCATCTGTGGAGACAAGGCGGATAAACACAAGGGGGGTGAGCTAATCCATTTCCATCTTAACCCAATACTCTCAGTGCCCCACTCTTTTCATTAATCCTTCCAGCGATCGCCCCCCTGGGTTCACTTTACACTGCAGCGCATTAGAGAGCAATACCAGGGTGTGGCCACAACGGCAGCTAGCAGCACCAAGGGGGCACAGACACTATGCTGATGGTCATCTTTCACGCTCCACTCTCTGCAGGCACAGTGAACTCAGTGACACGCTGTCACTCACTCACACCTACACTACTCGCTTTTTGCTTTTGCAGCAGTAAACAGACTGCTGCATCTGGCAGCAGTGGAGAAAACTGGGGAGAGGGACAGCACTGGAAATAAAAGACTGGTGATGAGAAAATATGCTTACGAGATGTTGTAGGTGCTGCAGACCTACAATGCTGCAAGCGTGTCTCTCTCTCTCTCTCTCTCTCTCTCTCTCTCTCACCTCTCTCCCTCCCCTCCCTTCCTTCCCCTTTAGGTAGAGTTACGCCTGCAATGCAGATCTCCCTATAATCTGTCACTATATTCCTTTTGTAGCCAGCAGAGGGAACACAAGGGTCAAGTGGTGTCATGTCACAGTAGAGTGGGTCGCACGCACCTTTTTTCATACTATCTAATAGGTATCGAGTTACTACACAGCACAGCATACACATGGTCGCATTACAAGGAATCCAACACAGAGGAATTGTAAATATTTGAGCTTAAACATTCAGTGTGAAGATAGGGAGTGTTTCAACCTGCACAAAATCCAGCGACCTATTTTGAGCAGACTTTAACCAACAAAAGAAATCAAGCATACAGAATGGGTTACCTTTACACTTCAGGTCTAAGCAAAGGGACAGAGGGTGCCTTTTCAGCATCTCCCGTCTTTTATCATCCAGCTGGCCACCTGTGGTCGGCCTTCTTCTCTTCTGTCAAAGACACATTAAAAAAAATGGAATCAAGAGAAGAAAAGAAAAAAAAAAAAGCGAGCAAAGTACAAGTTTGACATTGTGGTTTATCAAATGAATCAGGATTTTTTTTTATTTTTTTTGCATCAAATTACAGCTTTTTATAGAAGAAACATGATAATGACGTAGCATCTCTAAAGACACAAGGAGGAAATTCAGAACAACAGTTGGACGCAGTGAAAGACTGACAAAAGATAAGGGTACTTCAGACAAGCTATCGTGTGACGATAAAAGGCCAGACACAAGTTGCAATACAATACAAAAACATTCATCCCCAAATCAGTAATTTGGAAAATACATATTCACTTCACCACGAGAGAAACATCCTGACAGCATCCTGACAACAAAAATGAGCACCGGTTTGGTGCTGACTGTGCATGTCCGAGGTGCGCTCAGGTTACAGTCACCTCGCCATTCTTGGGGAATATTTCCCAGAACCCCCCACCTACTGGCACTCTGGATGCAGAAATCGATCAATAGCTGCTGCTTTCCAACCCACCAAACCACAATGTGTGACAGCCAAGGCTTCAGGGAGAGTTTGTGTGTTGAGTGCAGACAAGGGTATATTAAGAAATAACTGAACTCATTGACCTGTGACTGAGTGTGTGTGTGTGTGTGTGTGTGTGTCTGAGTGTGAAAGGGTAAGTGCTCTGGAGTAAAGCCAGGCCTTAGACTCACTGTTTTCTCTTGTTCCTCCTCGGCGTCTGAATCACTCTCATCATCTGGATAAAACCAGAACACATAGTTTTATGTTTTCTGTTGGGATTGCATCTCTCACAGTCCTAAATAATACAGAGTACAACAGCACAAAACAATATGGCTGTGTGCTTAGTGCACAAAGTATGTATGTTGCCAAGTAGTGTTTGTACCCTGGGAATCATCTGGGGGTTTGGACAGGGCTTTGGCCTCATCCACATCACCGCTGATTGAGACGCACAAGTTCTTGTCTGAAAACAAAACAAAAACAACAATGATCACAACTTACATCCCACTATTACGACTCAAGTTTGTGCTGAGGCATGGGCATATTCTCCAGTGTTAACTTACCACAGGCTTGGCCATAGGCATTGGCCTGAACAAACAACACATAGAGAGGTGGAGGCATGTGACGGGCCACCTCTGTCTGTTTCTGAGTCTGTTCAAATGGCATGGAGAGGTACTCCTGCACTGGGAGAGAGGCCTGTGAAAAAAGGAAGGCCATTAAAAGGAGAGGATAAGGTTAACTGGTCACTGAGAATGAGATTAAACACTTTGCATTATAAATAGAAAAATGTAACAATATTCTAAATAAGAAATGAACAGGTTTTAAAACAAAATGGATCAAGCTGTTGAGGCTGGGAAAGAAATGATAGGATGCTCCTTTCAAAATAGAAAAAAACATTTCCATTAAAAGCTAATATACCTGCATGATGGCATTGAGTCCTGGCTGCAAGCTTCTCAGATGCTCCTTTTTCACCTCAATGCTCTTCTGAATCGTCTCCCTTGAGGCCTGTGACTCTTTATATTTCTCTGCCAACCTATATCCAACCACAAACTTTTAACAACTGCCCTTTGCAAAATCAAGACTGAACTTTTGAAGACAACACGCTACATAAGCACAACGCTTTGTGTAAGATTTGTACCTCTTCCTCTGTTCGAGCTCCCAGTCCAGTCGTGCCAGTGTGAGTTGGTGGGGATCATTTTTTGTGAGGGGAGGCCTGGATATCTCCTGCGGAGCTTCCTGGTAAAACTCTTCTTCGCTAACCAAGTCTATTTCCTCATGCTTAGATCTGTGACAGAGAAAATAACGTAAATACCACTTTGAAAACATACATGTATAAAAATCTGCATATGAACTGAAAAGGATTGAACTAAGAAGTCATTTTTTCACTGAAGTTCACATTCATTGACTGACTTCACGACAGTAGATTCTCATAGAGTGGGGATGTTGATGGTGCATAATTTTGGGTGTTTCTGATATGCAATTTGTAATGTGTACAATTAAACCGCTCAATAAAGTCTGCTCTAATGTTTAACTACGATCTGAAGTGAGTCACATTGCTTGGTGAATACTGTATTAAACATTTTGTACTAACTTGAACTCAAGACACTTGCTGATCTCCTTCTGAAGATGCATAACTTCATACAGCAGGTTTTGCAGCTGAAGGTGAAGCACATCGACTCTCTGTTTTGCCTGAGGGGAGACAGATAAAACACCGGTACAGCTGGTTTTACAAACGCTACTCGGTCTCTCTGCAAAAAAATAATAAGCCTTCTACACAACATGCCAAGAATCCGAACAAAGATCAATACACAGAATTGGCATCTAAATCAATAATCTCTAAACAACAACAAATTAACCAGGGGGTGTATAAGCTCTCTTTGCTGACAGTGGCAGCTACTGCAGTAAGGTGTTAAAGGAGAAAACAAAGTGCCCAGTGTTCAACTTTCCTTAAGTGATCAGCACAAAAGGGAGTTGAGGCAGCATTTTTTTTTTTAAACAAATACATGGAACAGAGAGAACTTGACCTAAACTGGTATTTCTTTTAAGATCTCATAACCAGTATGTGAGAGTTATGTGTGAATTACCTCATGTGTCTGGTCTCTGCCTCTCTTTAGACGCATATGAGCCAGGCGGTTGAGTTTTTTCAGATTCATGAAGTGGATGCAGCTCTGCATACGCCTCTGCTCGACCTCCACACACTGAAAAGAAATACAACCAGTTAGGCTTCATTATCATGGACGAGACACAGAATCCGTGTAGTGATGTATTGGATTTATCAATACCACAAACTGTACATATAAGGATTCTATTGTGGGGAAATGTGACAAACCAGCAAACCACACTGATGAG
Source organism: Stegastes partitus (assembly GCF_000690725.1). Taxonomy (NCBI): domain Eukaryota; kingdom Metazoa; phylum Chordata; class Actinopteri; family Pomacentridae; genus Stegastes; species Stegastes partitus. Next base: position 131,897 of record NW_007577986.1, read on the forward strand.
CTCAAGTAGCCTTTAATGCTTTTACAATATTGCTGGCAATCAAATCAGTCTGTAACAATAGAGGAGTCTGGATGTGCATCTTAAGTAAGACTCTTACCCCTTCCTTGGCTCCATTGGCTTTAAGTTCCTGGATCTCACTCATGAGTGTGGCCAGACTCTCACATGATTCTTTGTACTGTGAGTAGTCCTGGTCAGGGCTCCTGCCGTCCAGCTCCACCTCCTCACTATACACACGCACATCCTGGGAAAGAAAAAGAAAGGAAACTACATCAATATACACAGTATGTCACACCCCTGTTGGTCTTAGTTCAACTTAAGCCCCCCCTTTTATCTGCTCTGAGTGCAACTGTTCTTTACTTGTGGTCAAAGCAGTGGTGAGTGATTGAATTACCGCCCAAATTTTACAACAACTTGACTCAAAATTCAGCACTGACAGCGCACATTTTCCATATTCCAAATTAATGCCTGAGTAGCTGGTTGGTAACATGACACATAGCGCTTAAAAACAAGATGTACAATCAATCTAGTATTGTTCCAGTAGTGCATCTGTGATTCATATGACCACTTTCATCCAAATCATAAAAGAAGATTATGCGACGTTCTGTTGGTCTAAGTAACAGGACATGGACAAAATAAAATATTAACTAGTAAAATACAATTGCAGGGCTTGCGTGGATCGTCAGAAAACTGACTCAAATCTGATTATTTCTGAAATAAGACATTAAAGTTCTGCTGGACACTGCATTTTATGCAAGTTAATAAGTATATGACGAACTCAGAAATATGTCATTGTTTGTCTCAGTAGTGTCTCTATATTGTATACATTGAACATAACTTACTTTATACATACCTTTTTGTACGTAGACTTGTAAATAACTATTTAAATCACTTGAGCGCACATTACTTAGCAGGTCAGGGTCTATTTTAAAGGCCCCATATCGTGCCTCTTCAAATCAAATTAAAGTCTCACATGTCCCTGAAATGCTTTCTTCTCAGGTTTCACTCAAAATACTGCAAAGGATCATATATTTTCCAGTGACTGTATAACTCCTGGTTTGAGTCCTTTTCTAAACAGGCTTTTTCTTTTTTTTTTTTACTGTCTGCAGCTCAAAATACAGCTGAGCTCCTGTGCAGGCTCCCTTCAGGAAGAAATCTGTCTATGTGTTTGCTCTGTTAAGTGACTGACAGCGAGGAGCAGCACAGTTGACCACAAGGCAGCTGATGTGGACCTGAAAGGCCATCTAGTTGAGAAGGACTAGAGGGATAGCAGGAGTAAGTGTCTTTATATACACAGCTGTTATATTACACCTCAAAGTTCTTAGGATCAGCATTCTGGCCCTTTAATTTCACGAGAGACTTCAACGTCTCTGCCTTTACTAAGTGACAGCTTGCCAGTGCGATCGTTTTCTAGGCCTTGAGTCCAGCATTTCAGTGTAGATCCATACAGATTAAAGCACACTGTTGCCCCTGTGACCCCCCTCATCTTCCCCAACGTCACCTGAATGTCGCCCTCTCCGCGACCTCGCTTCATCTCTGGGGTTCCTCCATCACTGCGGAGAACCTTCGACTTTCGCTTCTTCAGGGCGTCCGAAGACATTGGAAGCTGGACAAAAATATACAATACATGGCCTGAATACAGAAACACACACGCTAACCAACACTTCCCGAGTAGCATGCAGGCTAATGTTAGCACTGTAGCCTCTGTTAGCTAAGTCAGGCTAGCTTGCTGCTAGCTAGACAACCGTTAGCTTGTCGGCTAACAAAGACGAAGTTCTCATCATAGATACCGAACTGTCGATATACTGTATGTTCGATTATATGTCTATAAATATCCACATACCTTCTGGGTGTAAAAAATACGTCAGAATTTTTTAAAACAGAAACAAACACAGAACACTGCGCTCTACCGCAACGCGCCGACTACGTACGGAAGCCCTGCCGTGCCACAAACCCTCACACCGGCTGGAGGAAGCAGCAGCAGCTTCTTCTTCGTTTTCTTTGAGGCTAACAGCAGCTACACTGCCACCCTCCCCGTGTAGCTAGTGTTATACTGTTAACCCAATACAAACGGAAAAATGAAGAAAACAATGGTAACAAAAAAAAAAATTACATTCTAATCATTGTTACACATCTACATTAAGTATTGTTTTTTTATGTTGTAAATTATCAAGAAGACTAATAATAGCCTGTAAGGAATATGTGTCCAAAAAAAACACACCTCCCATATACATACAAGTACTTTGCTTTACATTGTATAAGTAAAACAACTTGTATTTACATTCAGCTCTTATAAAACAAAGCACGCCACATACATTCAAAAAATGTTTATTATTCACAGTTCTGACAGTTTAAAATTTTACAAACAGATCTATGACAAATATTCAGTATACTGTAGTTACAAAAAAACAAACATTTCCTCAACTTTTTGTCTTTTTACACTTGGCAGGACTTAATGTTTCCATGCTTACTTTGCCATATCTATGAGACTCTGCAGAGATGTGGGCACCCAGGTCTTCTCTCCCTGCACAAACACAACCCCTCTGTCTATATAGATTACAATACGGCCAAACGTGTACAGCTGTTTCCCCTCATGCCGTTTGGCCACTAAGGGCATGAAGACAATGTTGTTCTCCTCTGCCTTGGTCTGGATAAGATCTTTAAAGTTGGTTGGCACGCCAGCGCTGATGCCCCTGTGAGCCACGCTCTCAGCATCCCTGCGCTCCTGCATCGCTTCATACTGGAAGTCCTTCCGTCTCTCTGTCTGTGTCAGATATGCGATGTTCTCTCTTGCACCAGGCTGCATATATCCACCTATGGACATAAAAAAGTGTTACAGTATGGTTTGTTACAGTAGAGAGAAAACTTATTCAGTTGCTTTATTATCATATTTGCAAACCCAGGTTGCGTTATAATATTCTTGTGTCCACTATGTATGGCCAGGCTGTGTGTGGTACCAACCCATGCCCGAAGACACTGCACGGTTCATGATGTCCAATGCTTCATTGAATTTCTCTTTAATAAGGGGCTGTGCCAACAAGACGTCACTGAACTTGCTCTTCCAGCCGAGGTACCACTTTGTGATTTCCTCATAGTTGGGACTGTTGCTCAGCCATGAACACAGGACCTATTATCGACAAAACACAGCCAGACACAAAAGATTATAACTATCTAATCAAATTAAATGTGTACAATAACCAGTTGGACTACTACTGTGTAAGTACACGCACTGACCTGCAGCCACTTTGTAAAAAAGTTTTTGTCTAGCAGGGACACAAGGCTGGAAGGGGACAACATGCCCTCCCAGTCCATCACCCAGTAAAATGGCTCCATCTGCTGCTGGTGAGGGTTGATGACCAGCTCCTCCAGACACAAAGCTGTGGAAACAAACAGGAGTGAAGACTTGAAGAAAAATCAGCGGGCAAAAGTGATGGGAAAAGGTCGAGAGAGACTGTAGGGAAGCACATTTTCATCCTTGGCTGTGCACATATATAAGGCCGTCACTGATGGACACGTACCCAGTTTAGGGATGATGTTTTTCACCATGAAAGCCTCCCATGCACCTGGTGTGAAAACGTCTTTCCACGGCTGCAGGATGAGGCGGGCTGAGGCATCGCTGGGATGCCACCGCTGCAAGGCGTTGGACAGTTTGCTCCTAATTGGAGGGTAAAGAGGCTCGAGACGTGTTTGGAGCAAAGGCAGCCACGGGTGGACCCAGGAGTGGATAGGCACTGTGTCGGTCAAGGGGTTCCAGTTATCCACCTATCAAACAGGAAAGAAAGTACAAGGTTAACATGTTAAGAACTATGCTATTGTTGTTAATGAAAGTATAAAACCAACTGTTTTCCACAAGTAAGTTATGTAAAATACTCCAACGTGTGATTTTCTCTTCATCTAACTGTGTGTTTCTTGCCTCTCGCTGTAGTCGGGGTAAGATCAGCTGCTCCAATATGTGATCCAGGATCCACAGAGGCAGAAGAGGAGCCCACACTTCTACACAGTCCACCATTGGCCCGACCATGCGAGGCTGCCAGCCTGATACACAAGTCCGCATCACTGGGATCCACACTTCCCATAACAGTCTGGAGATAAAAAGACAGAGCATAGGTTTTACCAACACATTTCATAAAAACAGTCTGTAACTACTAGCTAGTGGAATATGAATGAATGAATACATGAGCACAGATTAAGATACATTTGTGGGTTTAAAATAACCTGTGGTAAGGATCCATATTTGAATCTGGGCCACTGGAGAGGAGGTCTCGAGATTCAAGGATTGCTCTCCACTGGCCGATGTCTTCCAGACAATAGGAGCTGTCCTGTAATGGTCAGACAACAGTTGAGTGTAGTCGTGGTGGCTTAAATATTAATGATTTCAATACATAATGATTTCTATCAAAAGAAATGACTGCAAAAGCGTACCTTCAGAGGGTCCCAGGAACAAAGCTTCTCTTTAAGTAACGGATGAACAACAGCTACAGCCAGGTCTGCCAATCCCATTGTCTTGTATTCTTCGTAATAATCAGTTTGTAATGTCTCAAAGATCCGAGCACACTCCTGAACAAAGAGAAGCAGAGCACCCAAAATAACCTATGTGGACATGAAAACAGCAGGAACTAACAAACTGAAACAGCCTGTTAACAGCAGCTAGTCTGTGTGTTCACTGTATATGACCTGCAGGGAGGGTCCTTCCCCTGGTGCCGCCTCCGCTGAAGGAAAACGCTCCACCAGTGCCAGCACAGCTTCCATTCTCTGGATGGAATCTTGCTCTGCATCCAGTCTGTTCTGCAACGCTCGTGACTCATGGCTCAGAGACACAACTACATCTTTTTCATGCTGCAGACGTCTGGCAGACTACAAAAGGGGTAATAAGAATAAAAGAAAGCATGCTAGTAAGTAGTAGAAGTAACAGAGTGGTACACTGAAATGCACATAAAAATATTTGAAGGAAATTTGTGGGTCCTTCTACCTGTAATATGTCCTGTTCTGTAAGGTCTATCAGTAGCTGCAGGTTATGTTCGAGCTCAGGGAGAGCAAAGCCAGACCCCTTCTGATCCCGAGTGGACATACTTGGTGGACCTTCATCAGGAACACTGTGCTTGTTGGACATCTGACTGTAGCTGTAATATACCTTTTGCTCTCTTCCAGTCATATCGATTACCTGAATACAGAAAGAGAAATGAAGTTAGTTACTTTTACAAACAAAAATGGCAGCAATCTATGAGCTTATATCGTTATAACAATTTCATTCGCAGAGCTTTGTATTGAGTAGAATTAACCAAAGTATAACAATTTAAGCTCCCAAAGCCTATTACACCATTACAGCCATTCCATAGTGTCCTTATAACATTTCTTTGAGACAGGAGCAAAGAAGAGTTAACAGCTCTATCAAAGACTTGAACACACCTTGACTTGTGCTAGCTCTCCAGCAGACGCTGCTGTGCTCCGTCCTGCCACTTTGCCTTTAGCCTTCAGTTCATCTGCAGTTCTGTAGGAGTACTTTGGTTTCTTCTTTCCTGCAGGCCCTGCAGGATCCTTTCGCCACTGACCGAGCTCCTTCTGAAACTCCTATATAGACAGAAATGAAGAATTATGTCGAAAATAATGACTTCACAATTTCTGCTATAAAATCAACAACAAAAGTGGGGGGCAAAGGGCAAATACAATGTTGTCTCAACACTTTACCTTTTCCTCCTCTTCTTCTGAGTCAACCACAGGAAAGTCCTGGAGACTCTGTTGGGTTCGTTCGTTGCCATAAGCACCGACTGCTCCCTTTCCTTTGCGAACCTTCGCTTCAATAGGGTTTACAATACCTGCAGCAATGGGATAGTGTCATATTTGATTAGATCAAGTCTACTCTGGTGCTTCTGAAATAAACACAAAGTCACAAAACATCCCAATAACATGCCGTCCTCAGCATTACCCACCTTGAGCATTCTTTCCCAGGCCTTTTCCTGGTTGGTAGCCCATTTTCTGCAGAAGTTTCTGTCCAATTCCCTTTGTGTGCTTCTCCCAGTTACCAATACCCTGCCCAGACTGTATGCCACCCGCAAACCTCTGCGACTGATTCCCACGGAAAGTGCCCTGTCAAAACAACGCATTTTTAACAAGTCATATCACTGTTTGTATATTTTTTCTATTACAGATAACAATGAGCAAAAAAATGCATCCGCAACAAAATTTACCATCTGGAGTTTTTTGGGTGCAGTGCTGCGAGGAGGGGGAGGTGCTGCAGGGGCATCTTCATCAGAGTCATCAGAGTCTCCTTCTCCTTTTTGCTGCTGTTTCTCCTCAGCTGCAGTCTTACGCAGTCCAGCACTCACAAAACTCACTGGGGCAGTGTAGTCTTTAGATCTGGCAAAAAAAACACAACAATTTATTATTTTTCATGAGTTTACTATTCCTGGGTGATTACACAACAGCAATATGTACTGGCCCTAGACACATGTCTCATTACTGGCCAATTATAATCAGATCTTTTATATGTGTAAATGCATGTGCTCATGTGTTTTTTGTGGTTGTGTTAACATTAAAATCAGTACTTGTGTACCTTAATTAATGGGCTAAAGCGGATACATTTTAATAAGGTGTTTTTTTCTCAAGGTTTGTATTAAACATGTCATTTAAAATGATCAATAACTATCGACATTGACTAATCTTGGTAAGTTTTTCAGCCCTTCAATTACCTCATTCCATTACTAACTGGTAAAGTTAAGATGGAGCACCAACAAAAACAAACCCCTGCCTTACTTCTTGCCACCAAAGCTCGGCCTCTCATCCTCGTCTGAGTCTCTGTCAGCCCAGATGCCGTAGGTGGCCTGCTCCTTGGTCTGCCTGTGTCTGCGGCGGTCCGGGTTAAACTCGTTGGCCAAGTCCCAGTCTGTCACCTCGAAGCTCTCAATCTCCACCCCTTCCTCCTCCTCATCTCTCCGCCCGTACAGGTGGGACATGGACATCTCTGGACGTTAAAAGAAACAAAGGACGGTTTAAGGAGCAGAAAAACTGCCAATGACAAGCTGCATCTATCTCCGTGGCAACTGAGAGAACTCAGTCTGTTGATAAAATCCTAAAGTTGTGGCGGAAAGCTCGGGACAGAAAAAAAAGGAGGTTATTTGGTGAAACTAACGTTATTTTCAGCAGGTTCTGTTTATTTAATGTAGTCTGTAGCTGCAGCTTGCCCCGATATGAAGTCAACAACAATTAGGTTTAACAAGCGATGCATTAATATGATCTGAGAGAAAAATATATATTATATACATATGTTATAAACATGAACACCATCATCTCAAATAGCTGGCTAGTTAGGCTACGCAACGTAGGCTAACATTTACTAGCAACAGCTAACGTTAGCAAGTTATATATCATCATTTTCGCGCTTTACATGAAAAATTTTTGTGCTGGGAAACAATGAAAAAAGCTATATTCTCTAACATACCTGAAGTGTAATGTATCCCCCTACCCGGAGATTACATATACATACTTTCTTCTGAGGCAGTAATGAGAAATAATCCAGCTAATGCTGTTTCGTTTGACATGCGAACACACAAGTACTTCCGGGTTGTGCTGGTGTTGTGCTAAATTTTGTACCTGAAGAACTTCGTGCTGATTTGCGCATCTACGGCGGCCCAAAAGTTCACTGCTTTTGTATTCTTTTTTTTAATGAAGGTTTGTGAACCGAGTGTTTTACAGACCAAAAGCAAGGTGTAGTAGAAAACAGTTTTAGTTTTGATTCATGGCAGTTCGTATGGCAAAACAATATTTAAATGCATTTAAAAAAAAAAAAAAAAAAAAGCTCGTTCCCCATAAATAAACGATTATGTTGTTATCTGAAACTACAAATATGAACCGACTACACAAGATGGCTGTACATTTTTGTAGATTGTATATATATATACCGTCTATGATTTTTCCACAGTAAATGTGCTTTTTTAAAAAAACAAAAAACAAAGGCTACTCGAGAATTAAATTTTGCAGCGTACGAGTTTTGGCGTAACACCGGAAGAGGGAACATGTGTCACACTCAAAATAGTCCCACGTGTTGCAGCCTGGCCAACGGCAAACATCACTTTAATGACAACGTAACCTCGGTATTAAAACAAGTATTTTCAGGACTGGTGTACATGGAACCGGTGAGTCAGGATAAATGTCGGACACCGGAGAGCAGTGGCAGGTGGCTCGGCGACGAAAAGGTGCAGCGAGGAAATCAAAGTCACTCCAAGTGTCTTCAGCTTCAACATGCTGCCAGGAACAGCTGGATATCGGGAAAACTGTCAAACGGATCAGAGACACAGTGTAAGACACCTCAGTGAATACGCACTTTTACCCCAGGCTTGTAAACAAACAAAACAAAAACCTATAATCCTGCTTTTATATGTTGCCTCTGCAGATCTGAGTTGAGATGTGAGGAGTTTTGGCAGGAGTGGAAAGGTGAGTGTGTTGAGACAGGTAGAGGTACCACCAGACATGTAGGTTGGTTGAAGAATGCTTTTGCTTGCAGCTTGGTGACTGTGAAGGTTCTTGTCCTCAGAGCAGCTGTTGGTGGCAGCATCCGTCTCAACACCTCCAGACAACAAGGACACCGAGGAGCAGCTGGAGACGGACAAAGGAGGCAGATCATGTCAGCATCTGGAGTGTGTGTGTTACGGCCTCGGCTCCTTCTCCTCATGTGTCGCAGCTCGATACCAGCTGGCTATGTTGCTGCTGCTGCTGGATGCTGGACAGGTTGGTGGAGATAACAAGCACTAGCCCCTGTTCATGACAAATTCTGTATCTCACTGTTCATTTCCCTTTAGATTCCATTGAAGGACTGCTCTGTTTATGATCCTGCATTCTCCTCAGCAGAGAGGGATGTTCTGAGAGAGCTGGGTCTGACTGTGCTCACAGAAAATGAGGTCAGTTGTTGTTTTTCATCCTGTGGAAACACTGCTATTACGTGCACTGTGTGGGGAACCATTCTTAGGAGCAGTGTCAGTTAAAACACATTTCAAATATTTCACATTCTGCCAAGTTGCAACCATTTGTCACATCAAACTATGCAGTGGTGCTTGAAAATGTATGAGCACTTTATTATTCTCTTTATTTCTGCATTAATGTGACCTAAAACATTTTCACCCAGTTTCTAAAAGTAGAAAAAAGAGATCCCAAATGAATAAAAGAGACCAGAATGTGATACACAATCTTTTATCTCTTGAGAACAATGATCCATTATTGTGTATCTGGGAGTGGGAAAGTATGGGAACCTTTAGGATTAGCAAAAACATTGAAGGTGAAATTCGAGTCAAGTCTTTTCAATCAGATGGGAGCAAACACCATGTTTTATTTAAAGAACAGGGATTTATCAAAGTCTGATCTTCACAGTGCATCAGTATTACAATCAAAGCGGATTTCTGAAGACCTAAAAAAAAGAGTTGCTGCTAATCAGGCTGAAGAAGGATACAAAAAGAGTTTGAGCTACACCAGTTCACAGTCAGATCGACAGTCAGACACACTGTGTACAAACTGAGGATGGTCAAGACAACTGTTACCCTCACTAGGAGGAGTCAACCAACAAAGATCAGTGCAAGAGCGAGGCATGTAACAATCTGAAAGATCACAGAGGAACCCAGGGTGCAGCAAGGAGGGAAGCTGCTGCTCTCCACACAAGAACATTGCTTCCTCTCTGCAGTTTTCTAAAGATCATGTGGACTAGCCACAGGACTATTAGAAAAAAATATTTTGTGGGCATATGAGACCAAAATAGAACTTTTTGGTGTAATATGATTGCTATGCTTGGAGAAAGGAAAACACTACTTTCCAGCAAGATTTGGACCTTGGATGGATGGAACAATTAATTCTAAATTATACCAACCAATTCTAATGGAAAATGTTGGGAAATCTGTCTGTGAACTTAATCTCAAGAGAAAGTGAGTCATGCAGCAAGACAACAACCCATCAAAAACTGTGCAAAGGTTCACAGAGTTTTAGTGAGTCACAGATATGTAACACTGGATCATGTTTCTCAAAAAAAATAAATGACCAAGTGTAATTAGCTTTTCTTCATTTGTTTAATTAGGGGTCTTGATCTGATGATGTTTTAGGTCATACTTATGCAGAAATTGTGACAATTCTCAAAGGATTCACAAACTTCGAAGTACGAGTTTCTGTCTGGCAGCCATTATTGTTCATTAATTCAATCTCAAGATGTATGAAAATGAATTCATAGAGAATAGGGGAGTAGATTATGCAGACATTACATGGTTATATCATAATTACACTCACAAGTAAGTGTCAGGGTGCTGCAAGTTGATTTTCATTACTTACGGGCTGTTTGATAGGTGTTACATCAATGCATAAACAACAGCATCTTGTCTCACTGTGTTGTGCAGGAGGGGAAGCGTCTCGCGACAAAGCCCACGCTCTTTTACCTGATGCATTGTGGGAAAGCCCTGTACAACAACCTGTTGTGGAAGAACTGGAGTGCACAGTGTCTGCCTCTGGTGATAATGATTGGAAACAGCTTCAGTGGCATAAGGGAGAGGTTTGTACAAGAAATACATGATGGAAATGATGTTAAAGCGAGTGGAGATGTGAGGTGACGTTTGCTGTCTGTTTCTCTCACAGGACGATCGAGAGAGAGTTCAAGCGGGACTACAGCTACATCAGTGAGGCTGTGGATTTGTGTGAGGAGAGACAGCTGCCCTGTCCTTCTCGTCTGATTGACGTCTTCAGTGATACATCAGTCATCACCTTTCCTTCCAGCAGCCTGAACACACTCCCACAGTCTACATGGGCAGAGACGCCCGAACCACAATACCAACACTGCCCTGATTTGGAGATTATACTGAAGCAAACACAGAGCTGAGACAGAGGATGGACGATAGTGGACATGTTTTTATTGTTAACATTGATATAACCAGGCTGTAAGGTGG